>NC_029790.2:24694578-24708947 GCF_000816755.2 Arachis ipaensis | reverse complement strand
CAATATAACGAAAAAGTGAAAATAATAATAATCACTCACATAATTAAAATAGATAATCTTAATATATACATGACACTATATATATATCAAGGATTATTATATATGATATATAATTTTTTTCTGTAATGACTATTTATATAATTTATTGAATAATTTTTTCATCTTAATATTTAATAAATTTAACATACAAAATATTATTTAACATACAAAATAAGTAACTTAAGTCATTATCTAGGACAATAAGTATAATAGTACAAATATTTATTTATTTATTAGTAGTGAAAAATATGTAAATAGTATTGATGGCTTTCAGTGGCTAAGAGAACGGGGGGTTGAATCTTAGCCCCCTTTTTGCTTGATGGTACTTCCTGACCTTTGAAACCAATTTTGAAAACTTCTTGTCTTTTTATCTCGTCACTAGCCACGAGACTTTTTCTTTTGTCTCGTCCCCAGCCACGAGACTTTTCTTTTTGTCTTGTCACTTGACACGAGATATTTTTGGTTTTTGCTCCTGTGCAGTAGATATAGAAATGGAGTAGAGAAGAGAGAAAATTACACCCAGATATATCCTGGTTCAGCTGCTAAGTGCAGTGCAGCCTACATCTAGTCTCCATCACAAACATGATGGAATTTCACTATAATCTTCCTGATTACAATCTGTAAAGTGCTAACCCAACTTACAAGGGGATTCCCGCAGAATCATGAAACACAACATAGATGAACAAAGGTACTCTAAGGACATCTATGGCTTTTTCTTTTAATTTTGCACTCTCTGCTTTTTCCGCTTGAATCTTAGCCCCCTTTTTGCTTGATGGTACTTCCTGACCTTTGAAACCAATTTTGAAAACTTCTTGTCTTTTTATCTCGTCACTAGCCACGAGACTTTTTCTTTTGTCTCGTCCCTAGCCACGAGACTTTTCTTTTTGTCTCGTCACTTGACACGAGATATTTTTTATTTTTGCTCCTGTGCAGTAGAAACAGAAATGGAGTAGAGAAGAGAGAAAATTACACCCAGATATATCCTGGTTCAGCTGCTAAGTGCAGTGCAGCCTACATCTAGTCTCCATCACAAACATGATGGAATTTCACTATAATCTTCCTGATTACAATCTGTAAAGTGCTAACCCAACTTACAAGGGGATTCCCGCAGAATCATGAAACACAACATAGATGAACAAAGGTACTCTAAGGACATCTATGGCTTTTTCTTTTAATTTTGCACTCTCTGCTTTTTCCGCTCTATGGCTTTTTCATACAAACCTCACTGTTTGTCTTTTTCCATGAGACTCAAGACATGACAAAATTAAATAGAAAAATACAAAACAGAATACATTGAAGGAGAAGAGAAATCTGTTAGCTCAGGTAGCTCTGAGAACCCTGTGCATTTGCACTCTCACACTTTCTCCTTGCTCTAAACAGTGGCTGTTCTCCCTTTTTATAGAAGAGGGAAGCCTCCATATTTGAAGCCAAAAAATCAAGCCAACTTCTTCTTCTCCAAGTAACAGAACCGGTTCGGCCAGAGAGAGAGAAGCGATAACCCATGCAATTACCTCTAGTCCTTCCTTGGTCATCAATATTCATCAATCCGAGCTCTCCATCCTTGGCTTGCTCTCCAAGATGGATTTCTGGCCCTTGATGCTTCATGATGATGATGACTTCATCTGCTCCACTTTTGCTTCCTTCCTCACGTAGCCACCCTAGCTACCTTCTGTGATGAGTGAACCCAAAAGCAGAGATAAGCCATCCTCTCCAAGGATCTTCACCTTGCTGGCCGAATCTCATTCAACCATTTTTGGTATGGAGAAGCTAAGATCTCATCACAAAATCTTACTACAAGTGATAAGAATCTCAGCCACTACATTTTTTATATTTTCTTGCCATCATTGTGATGGTCTTTAGACGTGCCTTTCCTTCTTTTCGGTAGCTCAATGTAGCTTCCATGGCTGCTGTGTAATGACCGAAGAGAAGAAAGAATGAGAGAGAAGAAACAAATGAAAGAGAAGCAATTAAATGAATTAGTCAAATTGAGTGGAAAAAAGTTGCTTTTACCTCCCTTGCTTGAGTGGCGTGCTGCATCAATAAATCAATCATGTCACTCATACTCTCTCTCTCTCTCATTTATGTTTCCAATGCATATATTAACTCTTCTAAATAAAACTTTGAGTTCCATCACATGCTAGAAGAAGAGATCCGTTGAAGGCATCAGGCAAATTGCAACATTTGCTTTCCTGATGGATTTATTTTCGGATCATGCATTGGAGACAATTTTGGGCTTGTATCAATAATGAGTAAAGCTGGCCCAAATAAACACAACAAATAATTCAGCCACATAGTATGGAAAACATTCAACAAGGCTGAGAGAAAATTATTCCAATGGGCTTGCTTTTAATATTTTTGTTCGGCCCATAAAAGAATCTGTACAGCAAAAATTATTTTAATTAAACATATATTGATTAATAATTTTGCTGTTAATAATGTTTGATCATCATTAATTTAAGTTAGAGTTTTCCAAACTCATCAACAGCCTATTTAGACGGCTCATTAGATCGGGTTATCTATATGAAAGTCCCTGAAGGACTAAAGATATCTAAACCATCCAATGAATATTTGTAAGGGTTATACTCAATCAAATTGCAAAGATCTTTATATGGTCAGAAGCAATCTGGACGAATGTGGTATAATCGTCTTACTGAGTATCTGGCCAAAAATGGATTCAAGAATGATGATATCCGCCCCTGTGTTTTCATAAAGAAAACTGCATCTGGATTCATTATAATTGCTGTGTACGTTGATGATTTAAATATCATTAGAACTCTTGGAGAGATTCCAACAATTATAAAAACTCTAAAAGAAGAGTTTGAGATGAAAGATCTTGGAAAGACTAAATTTTGCCTCGACCTGCAGATCGAGCATAGAAAAAGTGGAATCTTTATTCATCAAACAACATACACAGAAAAGATCTTGAAGAGATTTTATATGGATAAGTCACATCCATTAAGTACCCCAATGATCGTAAGATCTTTAGATGTGGAAAAGATCAATTCTGTCCTAAGAAAGAAAATGAAGATATCCTTGGTCCTGAAGTACTATATCTTAGTGCCATTGGAGCACTAATGTATCTTGCTAATAATACGCGACTTGACATATCATTCGCGGTGAATTTACTAGCAAGGTATGGTTCTTTTCCAACCAGAAGACATTGGAGTGGAATCAAGCAAATTTTTCGATATCTTCATGGAACGGTTGATATGGGATTGTTTTATCCCTATGGATCCAAGTCACAATTAGTTGGCTATGTAGATGCTGGATACTTGTCTGATCCACATAAAGGGAGATCTCAAACAGGATACCTATTCACATATGGTGGAACAACTATATCATGGAGGTCCACGAAACAGACGGTTGCTGCAACATCCTCTAATCATGCCGAAATACTAGCGATACATGAAGCTAGTCGCGAGTGTTTTTGGCTCAGGAGTTTGATCTAATATATTCTGTCATCATGTGAACTGATTGATCATAAGATAGCTCCAACTGTCCTGTTTGAAGATAATACAGCATGCATTGCTCAACTTAAAGGTGGATACATTAAAGGTGATAGAACAAAGCATATTTCTCCCAAATTCTTCTTCACTCATGATCTTCAAAATCAAGGGACAATTGATGTCCAACAGATCCGCTCAAGTGACAATCTGACAGATTTATTCACAAAGTCACTCCCAAAATTCCCCTTTGAAAGATTGGTACATGAGATTTGGATGCACCGATTTCGAGACATTAAATGATGTCGATAAGGGGGGAGACTGTACTCTTTTTTCCTTGGTCAGATTTTTTTTCCCTTTGGGTTTTTCTTGACAAGGTCTTTAATGAGGCAGTCTCTATCACAAAGGATATTGTACTCTTTTTCCTTCGCTAAGGTTTTTTCCCACTGGATTTTTCTTTGGTAAGGTTTTAACGAGGCATAATCCTAAATGGTCATCCAAGGGGGAGTGTTGTGATAAGGTTATAACGTGGATGCCCATTCATTGTGGGCGGTTCACATTCTCTAAAGTGAATGGCATTAAAGAGGTTTTGAAACAATAGTCTCTCTATTATACTATTCTCTCTTTTTCATACTATTCTCTTTTTTATATACTTTAATATTATTAAATATATTAATTATATCTACTATATTGATATAGTAATTCTAGTGAATATTACTACTTGAGTTATCTAATTATATTTTCATATTTTATATTTGTTACTTCTTCCTTATTTATTTAGTCATTCTATAACAAAAATGTCATTTTTTTTCAAAGTATTTATTTATTAAAAGATATATAAAACTAAAAAAGATTTCATCATAACTTTGTTAGCCAAATCCTTTAAAAAAACACAAAGGAAAAGTGAGAAAAAAAGTAAAGAGATATAAGGACAAAAAAGAACACAGGGAGTGGAAAGGGCATGTGCGAGTCGTTTTCTGATCTAACAAAATCTACAGAACGCGTGTACTCTCATATTCCATTTCCACCACAAACAAGCTAGGGCCCGAGTTTTCTGGTGCAAACACCGCACTCTCTCATATGACGCTTCTCTTAATATTGTAGGGTGCCTTTGCTTGTGAAAAAAAATTTAAAAAAAAAATAAAGGAAGAGAGTGGAATGGGTCGTGGTCATCAGATGATGGAAGAGGACAGAGAGTCAGAGAGTGACACACACATGGTGTCCTCATCATTCATTATTCCCCTTCCATTCTAGATTCTACTATTCAAAATTTCAAATCCTCAGCATTATTATGAACAAAATTGTATATCATGTTTAAGAAACCCTAATCAATTTATTTATTTATTATCCAATGGTGAGTCCATCATAGATTTGCCATCTGTTGATTAATTTTACCAACAGGAATGCACTATAAAGTCTTGGTTTTTGAGATTAGCGAGTTGAGTTGGTTTATTTTTTAATTTTTTTAAGAGTTAAATTTTAAAATAGTTTCTGAATTTGTACTCGAGTTTTAAAGTGATTTCTGAATTTAATAATTATTTAAATTTGTCTCCGAAATTATCCTTCGAAATTCATAGTAGTTTCTAAAATAATTTCCGTCCATTTTTACTATTGGAGAAGACTAAAACGATGTCGTTTTATATTAAAAAAAAAAAATCCTAACCCTACTCTATCACACTCAGCACTCAACACTACTCCCTCACTCACAACAGCAGAGACAAGCTTTCCTCAACCCTCTCTGTCACCACCTCTCGCCGGCCTCCATCTCAAAAACACACCCAACCAGATGGAACTTTAGTTGCAATCCGGTATCACATCCCACCGCTTCAGATGAACTTAGGCGCTGCTCCTTAGTTGATGGTGAGGCATTGCGATGACGTTTAAAGATTACAAGTAAGAAGTCTTTTCTAAGGTCATACATCCTAGACACAAATATGCATGTGTGTATATCTTCTTTTTGTGATTTTACAATGTGTTTTCAATAATAAGTGATGTTTCTATTTCAGGTTATTGATCATAGTTATTCTTGTGCACTTGTGGGATCATAGTATCATACATCATTTAATTTCTTTAGTTGGCTTTTTTTATTTGTGTTCAATTGCAGGTCGTGAAAGTGACGGACGTGACTGAGCTAGAAACTGATGAGACGCAACGTGATCATATTGTTGAATTGGATTTAGTTTATCATTCACTAAATTCAAGTATGCTTGGAGTTGTTGCAGTTAGATATAAGTCAATAAATTATAATATACATGTTATTACATTGCTAAATCCTACTTAATTATGTCATATTCCATAATGTAAATTTATCACAAAGTGTAAAATTTTCAATTATAAAACATATGTCGTTAGTATGATGAATATGTGATTAAGGAAAAGTTTAACCCAAAAGTGTTATATGTTGTGGTCAATGACGAATAATCCAGATGTTCATTTCACTATATTAGCAAATGGTTATTTTTATTCATATGTGGATGGTTATTTAAGTAATCACATGTTAAATATACTAAACGCTCAATTCACTAGGTGTGCAGATGGTTGTGTTATTTAGTAATTGGATGATTATTTTATTAGATTCAGTTTAAGTATAAACAGTTAACAAATGTGCAATGTTCAGTTCTCTATGTAGCCGGATGGTTATTTTACTTCATACGTGGATAGTTATTTAAGTAATCACATGTTAAATATACTAAATGCTCAATTCACTAGGTGTGCAGATGGTTGTTTTAATTAGTAATTGGATGGTTATTTTACGTGGATGGTTGTTTTGTTGGACTTGAAACTATCTCAAACTTATCAGGATTTGAAACAGAAGCATGGAGTTTAACAAAAAGAACAAAATATATACGTAATTATGACTAGCAAAACATCACCCTGTGTCATACAAAAGAAAAATCCCTATATTCATTAAAATAAAATGTGGCAAAGTAAATTGTACTATTCAAATTTATCCATCTATTGTTTCCCTCCCTTTGTCGGTCCTCTTCATGGGTAACCATTTAACCTTCTGTACCAGAATTCTTGTGCTTGGTGCTGTGTGAACGGTATTCTGACCTCCTTACGCGTGACTTTGGTCGGTTGGTAGACTATTAAGAACCAACAAATCATTAGGTTTTTCTTAATCCGGAAATCATAATCTGATTACCAAACAAGCATGTAGCAAACAATAGAACATCATGATACTCATACTTAAAAAACATTATCAATGATACTGTTAAACCTGTCAAACTAAGTAGGTGAAACCAGAAAGATTCCAGTAAAAACTTATTCGATCAAAGTGAGAACTAGAAAAAGTGTGATTCTTGCAAAATTAAAGTGCTTTTTAAGCGATAACTCAACTTATTCTTCCTTGACCAAAGCAAGGAGCTTATAAAAAGTAACTCAGAAAAATCCATTGCATGAATATCATATTATCAGCTAAATCCTTAGTCAACAAGTATAAAAAATTTCAACCACCACCAAGCAAATTAAGAATACAATCTGTAAACCCTGAGTAATTAGTAAATAACTAATCAATAAAGTAATTATTAAGCAAAGAAATTAGAAAATAAGATTTGATAGTTTAAAATAAAAGAGCTAATTAAAATATGAATTTTTACACCAATTTTAAAGAATTCGGCCCAAAATTAGGTCAAACGGGCCGAACCAGTCGAACCGGATCCAAAACCCAAGGCCCAACCCACTTAGCCCAATATATTAAATGAAAAACTCCTTCTTCCCCATTCATTCAGCAAGAATGCTGAAGAGAGAAAGGGGCTCATGGAACCCTAGCTTCATTATTCTCCTAAATCTTTAATCTCACATTACTTTTTATCCGGAGCTCCGATTGACAAGTCGTCCGTGGCCACGTGTTCGTCTCGGAATTCTCTACAAAACCCAATGAACAATTTGGTAAGGACTTTGCGTTTTCTCACCCATATATTCTCCATTCAGTTTCGATTTTTGGGGTTTTGGGTATTAAAGAATTATATGATTTTGATAGTTTAGGTGAACTCTAGCAGTGGGTAATCATTGAATTTTGCCTGTTTAACTCGTGGGTGAGGTAAGAATTTGTTGAACCCTAATGAGTTATTAAACTAGTGAACCCTATGTTGATTATTGTGATATTACATGGATTAGATTGTGTTTATTGTTAATTTGGAGGTCAATTGGTGGTTTGGGATGAAGTTCTAGCATTGGAGCTTGAAGCTCGTGAAATGGGGGAAATTTGAAGTGTTGTTGGCTTAAGGGAGGAACCGGCCAAGGTATGGTTTAGGTTTCTCGTATTTAATATTTAATTTTCTGTAAAAATTTTGGCTAGATGACCATAGGATAGGTTGGAATGCATGATTGTGTTTAATGATTAGTAAAACTTATGATGGATGTTGAATGAGTATGAGAGAGGTTGGATAGTTATTGCTTGTGGTTGATGATGTTGTAGTAAGAAGTTATGAATATGAGTTATTATTGTTGTTTTATTAAATAATGTTTAATGCTATTTTGAATACGGATTGTTGGATTGGAATGGTTGAAATGAAATGTTGTATCATATGTAAATTGTTTAGGACTTTGATGTGGTATCTTGAACAAGGTTAGGTTGTGGCTTGTTGTTGATATTGGTGTTGGAATACTAAATGATAAATTAATGAGGTTTACTAATGAATGAAAATGAAGGTAAGGTTATGGTGGTTTGTTGGTAAATCTTGTTGATTAGGTAATGAATGTTTGGTATGAGATGATGTGTATATTCGGTATATTTGTTTGAGGTAAGGTGTGGAGGTCTTGGCATTTTTAAATGGTGTGTGGTTGTGTTGAATATGAGTAAAGGAAGTGGGATTGAGTTTAGTCTTTGTGAAAATTGAGGTTTGAGCTTTTTGTGCAAAGTTGGTTTTTGGCCAAACTTCGGCGAGCCATAACTTGGTTTCTGGACCCCCAAATGGTTTCAAACTTGTTTTATGTGAAAATTGGATCCGTGAAACTTATACTGTTTGAAGAACAGATGAAAAAATGATTTAAAACGAAAAAGTTATGTGTGTCGGAAGTTTGAGGTTAGAAATTAAAATTCTGTAGCTTTTGAAACTTAGTGAAATGTTTGGAAAAATGCATGTCCACGCGTACGCGTGACCCACGCATACGCGTGTCATGAAATTTTTTGCGTACGCATATACCCCCTTCACAGACAAATGCTACTGCCTGGTTTGCATGCGTACACGTAACGAGGGATGCGTACGCGAAATGGGCTAAATGCACTCCCACGCGTACGCGTGGCATTTTAGTAATGCACTTCCACGCGTACGTGTGACCCCTGTTTTCAGCAAAGAAGTTTTGTGTTTTAAAACTTAATTTTGAACCTTCAAACCTCTGTTTTCACCCTTTTAGCTATAGATTATAATGATTAGCCTAGCAAGAAGTTGGAATTAGGAAATTGGGATAGCTTGGAGATGAAGTTAGGAAGGAGAGGTAACTTAGAATGGAAGTAAGATTATTAATGATCGGAGGAGATGGTACTCGAAATGATAAGATGACGGAAGTGGTATATGAGGCAGTTAAGCGAGTAGTGGAAAATTGAGAATGGTGTATGAGAAAATTGATGATATTAATTATTTGAGAATAATAAAATATATGTGAACCATAATTAAGTGATTATGATTTATTGAGGAAGTGCGATAATGTCGTGAGTATTCTAGAGATGCATATGTGAGCTAAGAATTGAGAAATTATTGAGCTTGGGGTAATATTTTTCCCATGTCAGCTTGGGGTATTATTTTTCTCATGTCAGCTTGGGGTGTTGTTTCGTCTCCCTATGTCAGCTAGGGACTCTTCCCATGGTTATTATTGAGTTTGGGGGCGTTCTCTTCCCCATGTCAGCTTGACAATTCTCCCTGTGGTGTATTTTTGAGCTTGAGAACTTGTCAGGATGGCTACGTAACCGACAGTTGATATCAACAGCCATAGGACAGACATGCATGATGTGCATTTGTATGTATGGCTTGTTTGTGCATTAATTGGGATTGTCTAATTGATTATAAAATACTAATTATCATAATTGATATCTGTATTATCTGTATTCTACTTGTGCTTGCTCTGTCTGATTGTTTGTCCTTGTAATTACCGAAGATGGAGGAGCGGAGGAAAGGCGGAGAGATTGAGGATTTTAAGTTCCAATTAGATTTAAGGAATTAATTTAATTTAGAAAGTCTTAGAGGACCACCCTGATTTATGGTTTCTGTTTAGTTTTTTAAGTTTTATAATTTGAGTGTCGGCGTTCTAGGATTGCCTCTGGCATTCCCAAGACCTTATATATTATGTGCGTGGCACCTTTACCATATTGAGAACCTCCGGTTCTCACCCCATACTGTGATGTTGTTTTCAGATGTAGGTCGAGAGGTTCCTCGCTAGGCGTCTGGACTTCTGAAGCGGAGTAGTCTCTCGGTTTTATTTTGATATACAGTTTTGTATATATATGTACTTAACTTTCTCTCCACGAAACTTGTTTATTATGTCCCTCTTAGAGGTTTAATGAGATTTAGGGTTTTCTCTTTGTATTTTAGGTATTTTAGGATATGAATATATGTAAGCAAATATTCTCCAACTAGCGTTGGTTTTGCAGGCTGAGTTAGGAGCTAGTTATTATGTATCTTTGACTCTTTATTCTCTCTTTTTGTTTAATTACATCCATGATCTTTAGGTTTCTTAGTACGCAAGTAATCTCGTTCCCTGAGTGTTGCGCTTTTTATTTTGCGAACTTTGTTTTACCTGTTTTTCAAGGCTCCTAGTTATTATATTCCTTCTGCTACTATATGTATATATTTTATTTTAGAGGCCATAATACCACATCACCTCTGTTTTATGACTTAAGCGTAAAGCTGTGGAACAGATCTCCCATCAGCCATTTATTTTTCTCCAATGGACAATGCTGCGCCAGAGTGAAAAAGAAGAAACTGTGTGATAGGGTGTTACACAATCATTACAATGTGCACAATTAAATATGTGCTCAAGTGTTCAATGAACTCACAATCCAAAACAAACAGCAATCAGTATGGTGTCCTTAATTAAATCCACTGCAACCATCAACAGCAATAACTTGTTCGATACTTTTCAGTAAATTTAAATTTTAACCATGGTGTTCTTCATTATGAACAACCAACTAACTCAGCAAGATTCATAGCATGAACATCTAGTTACAAGTATCATCAACTAACCTTTGGTAGCAGGTACGGCTGGTGGTGGGTGCCATTGCAACAAGGAGGTTGACTTATTCAGCGATCACGGTGTCGATGGGTTGGGAGGCTAACTTTGATTCTTCACTAAGACTTAAATATCTCCTGTATATATATATTAGATATAGGTGTTCATATATAAAATTTGATGTATTAATATTGTTTTAATTAGTTATTATTGATTTTAGAATTACTATCTCAATTTTCTAATCTGATTTTATAATATTTTTGATCAAATTTATTTAAATATCTCTTTAATTGTTAAAAATATAATGAATTTACGTTGATCAGGGTTAGTTTACAATTACTAAAGTTGACAATGATAAAAATGTTGGTTCCGAATGATTAGATCTCAAATAGTTAATATTACCTAACAAATTAAATACAATTTGTCCATAAAATATCTTGATCTCACTAAATTTACTCTAATTTTTTATACAAGCATTTCTCTAAACTTCTGGCAATCAACCAATCTCAATTCAATTGCTTTATATAGTTTTTTTATTTAGTTTGTTATATGAATTTGTATTTGTTTTTTTTATTTCGAACCAATGCATAGTAAAAAAGTATTCAAACTAACAATTAACAATATATTATTTGAATTATATTAATGAATAATATGATATATTTGATACTTTTCCCAATAATCAATAAACAACAATGTGTAATATTCCAATTAATGCACATTGGGCGAGCTTTACACTAGTTGACCAATAATGAGTATTGAGTTTGAATTGGGATGGTGACATGTGGTTAGTTTACTTAGTTCTACTAGAACAAGTTTTTCTCTCTCAAACAAAGAAAGAAGGTGACAAACCCTAGCCTCCATTGTAGCTGCCCTTCTTTTCATTGCTGACGCCTTGCTGTTCTTCGCCAGTTTCTTTTCTTCGCATTGCCAGCTTTTTTCCCTGGTCCAGCACACTTCGTCGTTCGCCGCCAGATCTAATTCGTCGCATCACCAACATCTTTGCATGGTCCAGCTTCGTCGTCCACCTCTAGATCCAGCTTTGTCGTTTGTCGCGTGCTCGTCGTTGGCGTCTTGCTCCCTCTCCCTGCTAGTTTTCTGCTTTATATTATTGCTCCATCTCCTTTTTTATTTTTAACATATTTTTCATTAAAAGAAATTGTGATTTGGTTAATTTAGTTTGTAATGTTTTTAGAACAAGGTTCTAAAAATCGATTCGAATTGGTCAGTCGAATCGTGAACCGACGAGATTTGCGGTTTGGTTAAACTATTGCTAGATTTGCAAATCGCTGTTGAACCGACGAATCGGCTGAGAATCGGAAATGCAAATCGAACTGTGACCTGGCCAATTTTTATTTTTTGCACAAAAATGCAACCAGGTTAACCAGTCACTAGGCTGATTCGGTTAGACTCATAAACTGCCTGACAAAAAACCGATCAAAGAACTGATCAAACTGACAGTTAATCGATGAACTGTCAGAACCGGCTAGTTTTTAAAAGATTTCCGGTTTGGTATACCCCTTCCAAACGGCGCCGTTTTACACCTTAAAAAAAAGGAAACCCGGCCCTAAATCCCCAAGACTCCAACATAGCCCATCCCACCCCTCTCCTTTCTGAAACTGAAAAGTGAAAGAACAAAGAAACCCTAGCCCCGCATCCCCCGCAGCTCCCACAGCCCAGCTTCGTTGTCATCGCCGAACTCTTCTCTGCTGGGCGTGTGGAAGCTCTGTCGCCGTCCTAAGCATCTGTGTTGCCGTCGTCGTCTCCTCGCCGCCGGTAAGCACTCTAGCTTGGAATTATTTTTGCTGGTTTTACTGTTGTTTGAAATCGAGTTGCTGATTAGCTGGAATTTGATAAGAATGTGTAGTTTTGTTAATAATACTGAGTTTAGTTCTTTACTGTGAATGTCTGAGTTGTGAGTTGCTGAATGATTCTGTTGAATTTGTTTGCTGAGTTAATTTATTCATGCTTTTTTGCTGATTAGCTGAGTTAGTTTTGTTAATAAATTTGTTTGCTGAATGATGCTTTTTTGTTGTTGTATGCTTTTGGTTTCTTCTTGATTTTTGGTTCTATTTTATTAGATAAAAGAGATATGGAAGTTGATGTGGATATGCCTGATGTTGTGATTGATTCTTCAAATATGGCTTTTTTGGTGGTACTTCTGAAGATGGTAGCTTTGGATTACCTATTTATGATGGAGATATTGGAACACTTAATGATGATTATGATTTGTGATGAGTTGTGCTTTGATTAGTTGAAAACTTGTTCGTAATGTTTTTCTTGATAGTAAAACATTATGTGTTTGTCACTACGTGCGTTTTGGTGGTTTTTAGTTATGAACTTTGATGCTTGAAGTTGTTTTTGAACTTCTAATATTAAATTATGGATCATTTATTATGTGAAATTGTGAAATTTTGAATTTTATTAAGTTAGAAATGATTGAATTTATATATTTTAAATTATATATAAGTTTGTTAATAATTTTATTTAATATTTAATTAAACTGGTTGAACCCACCCGGTTGAACCCCGATCAACCCAGTGAAGCATTGAACCAGTGACCTTACTGGTTTATTGACTGGTCCGGTTCGCGCAACCTTGCTAAATTCCCTAATCCCCTTCTTCTTTGAGCAGTGTTGAGAACCTTTCGAGCTCCTCCCTCACTCCCACACTTGCGCCGTCCTGTCACCGCTGCTGTTGCAACTGCTCGAAGCCACCTTCTTTGTTACGGTTGTCTCCGCCGCTGCTCGAAGCCTCAATTACAGAATCATTTGTGAGAGTAAAGCTAAATCTCAGCAGATAAAACTTGTTTTAAGTTCAAATGAAAAGTAGAAAATTTTCCCCTAAGAAGGAATTATTTTGATTTTTAGTAGTAGCTTTTCATATGTCTTGCAAATATATTCTATAATTGCTGGTCCCTATCGAATAAACACATAATCCCATACAAAGATAATGAAGTACAGGAGTAGCAAAATTGACTCTTCTACATGAATAAATGTCTCTATACAACTTCTGGTACAGATTACAATGTTAGTCTCCATGTTTATTTTATAAGTAAATTCAGCATTATTAATTTAAATGATTAAAACAATTGCTTGGAATGTCAGTTTCTTAACAAATTCATAGAAAATCAGAACCAGTTTTCATGATGAGCACAAAACAATCAAACACAGCTTAACATGATGGAAGCAGAAAATCAATGCTTAAAATACAAAAAGTTGAAGAAACTGGGATCAAAGAACTTCAAAATCAAGAGGAGTAACATATTAAACCTTTTTTCTCAACCTTGTGCCTGCCATTCATGGCACTTTCCTGAAACAAAAAGATCACGAAAATATCAACAAGAGAATTTCAAGTCAGAGAAAATTGAATAATCCAATGTCAATCATATAGCACACATTGAAGCGCCGAAGCAAATCCTTGGCCTATTCCGCATCATGATCCTCAGCCAGTTCACTACAGAAATAGAAAAATCAAAGTGACATCAAATTAAACCGAATAACAAAAATTATTGTCCAAACTGTTGTGACTAGGATAGGATAAGAATGGATGTCCATTTAATAGGCAACCCATTTTCTATGTTGAAGAGAACAAGTTCTTAGGATGAAGCAAAATAAATGTAGTTTGAAAAGTAAACTTCTGTATGCCTATAAAAGCATGATCCAAGACAAGGGAATATACACAATAAACAAAATCAATCCTCTCTCTCTCTTTATGTTCTAAT
>NC_029790.2:24682430-24694455 GCF_000816755.2 Arachis ipaensis | reverse complement strand
TTTCTCTTTCTCACTTTAATTATATATCTTTTTTTTATTTTATATATATATATATATATATATATATATATATTATATAATATTAGTAAATACATATATGAATTATTGTTATTGAGCTAACTATATTAATATTAGAGTCTTCTATTTATGCATCTTTATTTTATATTTAGTACATCTTCTTTATTTATTTTACAACACGTTATCAGCACGAGACTCTAATCAAATTTTAGGAAGACTCAGGTAACAATTTTCATTATGTCGAAACTCTCTCATCTTGAATTTAATGTTCTTGATATATCTGAAAACAATTATTTATCATGGATATTGGATGCTGAAATTCATCTCGATTCAATGGATCTTGGAGATACCATTAAGGCTGAAAATAATGCATCCCAGAAGGATAAAGTCAAAGCCATGATTTTCCTTCGTCGTCATCTTGACGAAGAATTGAAAAATGAATATCTCATATTAAAAGATCCTGCAGATCTTTGGAAAGACTTTGAAGAAATGTACAATCATAAAAAAACGGTAATACTTCCTCAAGCCCGATATGAATGGACGCACTTGCGTCTACAGGATTTCAAATCCATAAATGAATATAATTCGGCAATATTTCGAATCACCTCACGAATGAAATTATGTGGGGAAAAGATATCTGATAATGATATGTTAGAGAAAAATTTCTCGACCTTTCATGCCTCGAATGTGCTCCTGCAGCAGCAGTATCAAGAAAAATAATTTAAAGAATATTCTGAGTTAATTTCTTGTCTTCTTGTTACTGAACGCAACAATGAGGTGCTCTTAAAGAATCACGAAGCGCACCCAGCTGGCGCCGCCCTATTTTTTGAAGTAAATGCGGCAAATCATTACCCCAGAAGAGGTAAATGGCAAGGTTTTGGTAACAAGAAAAATTATGGAAGGAAAAGGAATTATGTTCACAAGAGAGGATCCTACCAGAAGTGGGATAAAGAAAGAAATTCTGGGCAAAATAAATCAACAGAGGATAAGTATTTCCGTTGTGGTGGAAAGGGCCATTGGTCACGTACCTGTCGTACACCAAGGCACCTAGTCGATCTTTATCAAGCATCTTTGAAAAAGGACGACAAAGAAAAGGAAACAAATTTTGTTTCAAATGATGCTGAAAAATCCACTACTCATTATGATGTATCTGATTTCTTTGAGGATCTTGAAGGAAATATTGGTCATTTGATTAATGATGGAATAGTTTAATATGTGGGATTGTTAAGTATCCATGTAAATAAATAATGTAAAGAACTTATTGTTAAGTTTTATTTTCTATGTATTTAGGTTTCAAATATGATGTATATAAATAATGAAATATTAATGTTTATGAATTTTGAAATCATTAAATGTGTCAAGTTTTAAAATAAAATTTTAGTATATGACATTATGTGCAGTGTTTCTTAGAAAAATAATTCCAATCAAGAATTCAATTTAATTGTGCATACTACTCATTTTATTATTTATCTTTGAAGAAAATAGCAAGATATGTAATGAAGATGTATGCCTTGCGGATAGTGCAAGTTCGTACACCATTCTTAAAAGCGATATATATTTTACCCATCTTGTGCCAAAAGAAGAATATGTTAATACTATTATTGGCTCAGGCAATGTGATTGAAGGCTCCAGAAGAGCTATAATTTTGTTTCCCGGAGGAACAAAATTCATAATAAATAATGCACTATTGTCCACCAAGTCTCTAAGAAATTTGTTGAGTTTTAAAGATATTCGCCGAAATGGATATCATATTGAGACTATGAATGAGGGAAGTCATGAGTACTTATATATCACAACTCATGATTCAAATAAGAAGGTTATATTAGAAAAGTTACCCTCACTTTCATCTGGGTTATATTATACCAAGATTAGTGCAATTGAATCACATGCCATTGTAAACCAGAAGTTTACTAGCCCAAATGAATTCATAACTTGGCACGACCGATTGGGTCATCTGGAAATAACCATGATGCGAAGAATTATTGAAAACTCCCATGGACATTCACTAAAGAACCAGAAGATTCTTAAAACTAGTGAATTTTGTTGTGCTGCATGTTCTCAAGGAAAGTTAATGTTAAGGCCATCACCAGTAAAGATTGGATTTGAGTCCCCTGAATTCCTAGAAAGGATTCAGGGCGATATATGTGGACCTATTCATCCACCATGTGGATCTTTTAGATATTTTATGGTTCTAATAGACGCATCTTTGAGATGGTCTCATGTGTGTTTATTGTCTTCTCGCAACCTGGCGTTTGCGAGATTACAGGCTCAAATTATTCGATTAAATGCACAATTTTCAGAAAATCCAATCAAAGCAATTCGTCTTGGTAATGTTGGTGAATTTACTTCCCAAGATTTTGATGCTTATTGTATGGCTAATGGAATAAGTGTTGAACATCCAGTAGCTCATGTTCATACACAAAATGGGTTAGCAGAATCACTTATTAAGTGCCTCCAATTAATTGCTAGCCCCTTACTTATGAGAAAAAATCTCCCAACCTCGATTTGGGGGCATGTTATTTTACATGACGCAGCACTTATTCGTTTGAGACCAACGAGTTACCATCAGTTCTCTCCTATGCAATTAGCTTTTGGCCAGCAGCCAAATGTTTTCCATTTAAGAATATTTGGGTGTGCGATATGTGTTCCCATTGCACTACCTAATCGCACCAAGATGGGATCCTAAAGAAAATTGGGGATATATGTTGAATATGATTCTCCCTCTATAGTGATGTATCTTGAGATACAAACTGGAGATGTATTTAAAGCCCGGTTTGCGGATTGTCATTTTGATGAATCAAAGTTTCCAACATTAGGGGCAGAGAATAAGCTTCCTGAAAAGGAACTTAATTGGAATGCATCATCGTTGATGCATTTAGATCCTTGATCAGGGCACTATGAACTAGAAGTTTAAAAGATTATACATTTGCAAAGAATAGCAAATGAATTGCCTGATGCATTTTCCGATACAAAGAGGATAACCAAATCTTATACACCAGCGGAAAATACCTCAATTCGAATTGATGTCCCAAACGGATAAATAGCCACGGAAGCAAATTCACGCCAGAAGCGTGGCAGGCCTGTCGGTTCCAAAGACAAAAATCCTCGAAAGAGAAAAGAGGTAAATTCTATTCCTGTTGAAAAAGACATATTAAAGACACCTGCAGTTGTCCACAATTTTGATATAGTTTTAACGCCAGAAGACGTTCAGGTACCTAAAAAATGTGAAAATGACGAGATCTCGATAAATTATGTGTTTACATGAGAGAAATGGGACCAAAATAAGACAATTGTCAATGAAATATTTGCATATAATGTGGCATTAAATATCATGCATGAAAGTAAGGATCTTGAGCCAAGATCAGTCGAAGAATGTCGACAAAGAAATGATTGGCCAAAATGGGAAGAAGCCATGAAGGCTGAATTAGATTCACTTCCAAAACGTGAAGTCTTTGAACCTGTAGTCCGTACACCAGAAGTTGTAAAACCTGTTGGATACCGATGGGTATTTGTGAGAAAACAAAATGAGAAAAATGAAGTTGTGCACTATAAAGCCCAACTTGTGGCACAAGGTTTTTCACAAAGGCCCAGTATAGATTATGAAGAAACGTATTCCCCTGTAGTGGATGCAGTAACATTGCGTTATTTGGTCAGTTTATCTGCGTATCATAAACTGCATATGCATTTAATGGATGTGGTAACAGCCTACTTATACGGCTCATTAGATCGGGATATCTATATGAATGTCCCTGAAGGGCTAAAGATATCTAAACCATCCAATGAATATTCGCAAGGGTTATACTCAGTCAAATTGCAAAGATCTTTATATGGTCTGAAGCAATCTAGACGAATGTGGTATAATCGTCTTACTGAGTATCTAGCCAAAAGTGGATTCAAGAATGATGATATCTGTCCATGTGTTTTCATAAAGAAATCTGCATCTGAATTTATTATAATTGCTGTGTACGTTGATGATTTAAATATCATTAGGACTCCTGAAAAGATTCTAACAATTATTAAAAAAAAACTCTAAAAGAAGAGTTTGAGATGAAAGATCTTGGAAAAACTAAATTTTGTCTCGGCCTGCAGATCGAGCATACAAAAAATGAAATCTTTATTCATCAAACAACATACACAGAAAAAATCTTGAAAAGATTTTATATGGATAAATCACATCTCTTTAGCACCCCAATGATCATAAGATTTTTGGATGTGGAAAATGATCAATTCCGTCCTAAAGAAGAAAATGAAGATATCCTTGATCCTGAAGTACCATATCTTAGTGTCATTGGAGCACTAATGTATCTTGCTAATAATACACGACCCGATATATCATTTGCTGTGAATTTACTAGCAAGGTATAGTTCATCTCCAACCAGAAGACATTGGAGTGAAATCAAACAAATCTTTCGATATCTTCATGGAACGGTTGATATGGGATTGTTTTATCCCTATGGATTCGAGTCACAATTAGTTGGCTACACAGATGTTGGATACTTGTCTGATCCACAAAAAGGGAGATTTCAAATAGGATATCTATTCACATATGGTGGTACAGCTATATCATGGAGGTCCACGAAACAGACAATTGCAGCAACATCCTCTAATCATGCTGGAATACTAGCGATTCATGAAGCAAGTCGCGAGTGTTTTTGGCTCAGGAGTTTGATCCAATATATTCTGTCATCATGTGGACTGATTGATCAAAAGATAGCTCCAACTGTTCTGTTTGAAGATAATACAGCATGTATTGCTCAACTTAAAGGCGGATACATCAAAGGTGATAGAACAAAGCATATTTCTCCCAAATTCTTATTCACTCACGATCTTCAAAATCAGGGGACAATTGATGTCCAATAGATCCACTCAAGTGACAATCTAGCAGATTTATTCACAAAGTCACTCCCAAAATCCTCCTTTGAAAGATTGGTGCATGAGATTGAGATGCGTCGATTTCGAGATATTAAATGATGTCGACAAGAGGGAGAGATTGTACTCTTTTTCCCTTGGTCAGGTTTTTTTCCATTGGGTTTTTCTTGACAAGGTTTTTAATGAGGCAGTCCCCATCACAAAGGATATTGTACTCTTTTTCTTTCACTAAAATTTTTTTCCCACTGAATTTTTCTTTAATAAGATTTGATGTCCATTTAATGGGCAACCTATTTTCTATGTTGAAGAGAACAAGTTCTTAGGATGAAGCAAAATAAATGTAATTTGAAAAGTAAACTTCTGTATGCCTATAAAAGCATAATCTGATACAAGGGAATATACACAATAAACAAAATCACTCTCTCTCTCTCCCTCTCTCCCTCCCTCCTATTTACGCATTTTTATTTTATATTTAGTACATCTTTATTTATTTTACAACACAAACAAACAATACATACGCTTTAACTTCTTTCTTTGGCGCTCGGCGAGGTGGCGCTTTTGGTGCGAATTTAACCTACAGGCATGAAGAAGCATATTTCGCAATAAAACATCCCTCCTAGAGCATGGTGTATATATATATATATTGATTGAAGAGTATGAAAGGAGCAAACCTTCCTTCCTGGGGCATTATTTGAACGGTTTGAATCCATTAGATCGCAAAGTAGAGAGATGATTTGAGGCAGAGCCGCCACTGCGGGTAAGAGAAACTATTTGAATTTAAAACACGAGAGAGAAGAGATCTGACGGCAAAGAATGCGGCCTCTCAGTATCAGTCAGTTACCAAATTTTATAGGCCCAAAATTGGCGGGTTCGCTGCTCGGCCGCAAACAACTTCAAATCTCTTCTTTTTTTAGACAAAACTACTAATCTTAAATAATTTCAGAGTTCAAGATGGCAAGACCCAAAACGACGGCAGAAAAAAAAAACAATTTCACGCTTGTAATTTTATTTTATTTTTATTTTTAGTGAAAGTAAAAAAGTAATTTTATATTTGAGTTCTTAGAGTTATTGAATAAATGAATTGATATAATACCGGTTGTATATGTGTAATTGTGTATACATGCATCATGCATGCATCCTGTTAGAGACTACCTGGACGGGAAGTTGGGTGAGACAGGAACAAAGGAATCCCTTTTTAGGGGTTTGATGAGTGTTTAGTTTTTGACGTTTGGAAAGCTGTTATAGGGCCTAGGGGCATGCTGCGACCCTGGGTTCTTCCTTAGGGATCAAGTATATTTTCTCTTAATATACTTAATGGTTATTGCTAGTGGTTCGTAGTCGAGATTTCGCCAAGCCAATTTTTTCTTCTCTCTTCTGTTCAATCAAGATTCAAGGCTGATATATAACTAATAACAACACTAAGTGAACAATAGGTATAAGATATTAAGATAAGGATCAATAGCTGTAATACTTGGCAGACAAAAAGTGAGAACCAAAATGACTCATACGGTTACAACATTTTCATTTTATTTTGAGTTCGCTAAAGAAGTGGAACATGTGTTCCCTTTGACGAGTGCAAAGAAATATGAACATCACCACAGTCTCCTTCGTTGAGTGGAACCAAATCACCCTGCCACTGGGTGTCGAGTTTAGCCAGCTAAATAAAATCAAAGGTTAGAACAACTGGCTGTTCCTCAAGGGAAAGATGAAGTCTTTCAACTTTCAACTAACATATGAGGACAGATACCTAGGAATCCTCCTAGCCCCTTAACTGTGCTGATGCAATTAGTTGGGCTAACGCAGCAGCATACTGGATAGCTGTATGTTGTGAGGTATAATTGTCGGGAAGCTTATACTCTGCAAAATGTGGTTCTGCTTGCGAGAAATGCCCTGGTAATGATTTTTTAGACATGACTTCTCGCCACAGCTCCAGAAATTCTTCCATAATTGGCTTGGCTTTTTCAATTGATGAGATAGGGAGATACTCAATCTGCAGAAAGCATAGGCCAAATTTGACTTAATTAAATGTCTACACAAGTATGTTTTTGGGTTCCCTCAAACTTAACAATAAAAGTTAGGGAGATAATCATATTGATAAAATCCAAGTAGCACAACATGTATCTTTACTATCAGGTCAACTAGCTTATAAACTAAAATTCCTCAATCAAAATTGTGAAGTGGTTACCTCAATCAAAATTCCTCTGAGACTTTCACCTTGATTGGGAACAACTTTGACCACCTTCATCTGAAAGTCACCCATTTTATACTGCACTCCCTGCACCATCATTATATTAAGCAACAAACCACAGAGACAGTTATAACAACAACGGTAAATGAGTAAATTCACCTCGAAATTAAGAGCAACTTTGGATTTATAAGACTGCAATTTCTCCATTATAGTCAAGATAGTAGAATCAGCCTCAAGGATTATTTTGTTACCGCGAATTATGAAGTAGTATTTGTTGGGCTGCTCCAAAAGCGAAATCCCCAGAAAATCACGCGGGAATTCACTGGGAATCGTTGGGTCTATTACAAGTTACGGCGCCAATCAGAATCGTAACGTTAGGGTTCCAGAGAACAAGAGAGCGAAAGGGGGTTAAATAAAAATAAAAAAAACCTCGCAAATTGGGTCTGTAGAAAGTGAGGGTAGCCTTCCACCTTCCGTCTTTGACGGCGTTGAAGCTCTCGACGCACTGCGAAATCTCGTTCAGGATTTGGCTATTGACGACGGATCCTTGGGTTGGAGTCCAGTGAAGAATCCTATCGATAAAAAAAAAATTAACATTTTATGAGAGAAAAAAATTTCAAATGCAGATGGAAGAGAAGGCGATGGTACCATTTGACTGTCATCTTCAGTTGTCACTTCGAAGCTATATCTGCTATTCCGTTCGCAACAAATTCAAAAGATTCAAAGCAAAACTCAACTCACAGAAGCAGGGTATCAGGGTAGTAAGCTCGTAGCTTGTTTTTACCAAGGTTCTGACAACTGAACCAATCATTAAACCGCTCTAGTTATTGGTTCATTGATTTATTGGTTCAACCGATTTAACTGTAGTTCAATCGAAAAAACCGTTTTATAATAAACACCGGATTCTATAAAAATTTAGTGAATAGAGCAACTAGTTCTAAACACTCTTCTACTGTATTTTTTTACTTCAAAAGGGGATCATAAACAACTAGTTCTATGAATAAATAAGCTACAATGATATACAATGCCAAAAATAGGCCAATGATGAAATAATAGAGGGTTTCTCTCTTCAATTCTATGTTCAAGCTTGTAGCAGATCAGAATCAACAGAGTAATACCATTGAAATAGTCTTCCTTCTTAATTCTTATATACCTCAGAATTTTCTACAAAATGAAAATTGAACACCACACACAGCCTTTAAAACAAAAACAAAACAACACTCAAAAATCATCACCTCTTCCAAACACAGCCTTAAAAACAGAATAACATTCAGAGCATAGTTATCAGAACCGAACCGACAATCAACCCGGTCATATAACTGGGTCACTGGGTCACTGGTTCAACCGGTGGGTCACTGGTTCAACCGGTCGGTCATAATTTAAAAAAATACAAATTATATAAATAAAATTAAAATTAAGTATTAAAACTTAAAATGCAAGTCTTTACAAACATAATAATAATCAAATATTAATTTTTAGACATAACTAATTATGCAAAAAGAGATAATAAACTAGTTTCTAGTACAAAATACTTTCACCATTTAAATAAACAAGAACAAGCAAAAGATAACACAATCGATAAATCAAGTCCAAGTGATCTTAAAATCGACATCTATATCTTCATAGGACAAATTTGAAGCTTGATCAACATTTTTCTCATTTTGATTTGCATCTATATCTTCCATAAGAAACACTGCATTATGCAGAACATCAGAAACAAAGAAAGAAGGGTTTGAAGAGAAGAAACTAGCAAACTAAATTAACTTCATCTTATTCTTCCATCAATGAATCAATTCTACATACCTCTTAGAGGGATGCAAGAGCTTCATTTATAACAGAGTTGGAAAAGAGAGAAAGATTAGAGATCAGAATAACAAACCCTAACTAACTATACCAAACTAATTTTGTTACTAACCAACTCTCTCATCTCTTATCCCTTAACATACACCAACAAAAGATTTAGCATTTTTTAAGCAACACAACAACAAGGTTCAATAACAAATTCAACTCAACTCAGTTATCTAGCAACAAATTTTACTTTCAGCAACAACCACATTTATGATATGTTCAGCATCAAATTCAACTTACAGCTGACAACAAATTCTACTTCTAGAATTCTAGCAACAAATTCAGCTATGATAACTGTGACAACTTTCAGGCAGCAACAAAAACTTAAACTATGATAACTTCCAGGGAGCAACAAAAAAACTCCAATTCTCCAAATATGATTTACAGCAAATTAACATGAGCTAATCATAATTTCAGCAACAAATCAACTTTCAACAATAAATTCAAGATGTACTAATAATTTACAGCAATGTGTTTTACTCAAATTTTTGTTCCATTGTTAAAAACAAATAAATCAACAATTTTCGAGTTTTGTTTCACAATCTTAATTCAAGGAGCGGAAACGACTCCTTTTGTGGGTGTCTCAAAATCTCAATTGTAGTTTCGAAAAGAATATTACCAAACAACTAATTATTTATTTTTATAATTTTCTTATAAAAATTATATTTTGTCTAACAAGATGCCCCCCAAGATTTCTCACTTGAAGATATGCAATGATTGAAAGTGAGAAAACTTAGTTGTTTATTGACATTTTTTTTTATATTGAGAGTCAATTGACATTTTAGACACATCCGCTTGACAGATTAAATGCCTACTAGTAATAGACTTAACAGAATTTCTAAGTCTATAAATTTTTTTACATTAATAGTTGAACTGTCAATGGGGTCTATTCTTTTGTATGAAATTTTTAAGTGTCAAATGATATCTGTTCTAATTTCAGCATATTAAATGTGTATCAATTGACCTTTGTTTTGACCTTTAATATTTCAATTAAGAGTTTTTTTTGACACACACTTTCATTGTTTTAATTGACACAATTTTTCTAACTTCAGAAGTAACAGAATCTTAACTTTGTGAAGTCATTCCTTTCGTATGTTAAACTCTAGGTGTCAATTAAATTTGATAAAATTTCTAATCCTATAAAATCTCCACACTAACATTCTAATAGTTTTGACTCCAAGCGCTAATAGACTCAACAGAATTTCTAAGTCAATTAGGCTTTTGTATTTATGAAGTACATGCCCAAATGTCAATGAGAGATTATTTTTGTCCAAGATTTTAAACTTGATGCATCTTTTTTTTTCTTTGACACTTCAACTGGATATTTTCGTGTCCTTAAACATGTGGAATATTTATCTCATGTATGCCTGGCCTATATACTTTTAAATATTTACCATTTATTGAAGGAATTCTTCTTCCTGATCCGATTTCAATAATCTTATAGGCATTTCCAGAGTAAACCTTGTCAACTACATAAGGTGCTTCCCAAGTTGGAGACCACTTACCATAAGTTTTTGACTTTTTTTCTATAGGCAAGATTGTTTTCCACACTAATTCTCCAACTGCAAATGTCTCTGCTTTAACACGGCGGTTGTATGATTTTGACATAATCTCTTTTTGTCGAATCACCCGCTCTAAAGCTCTCAACCTTTCGTCATCTAGTTCATTGAGCTCATCATGCAAAGAATTCCAATAATCTGCTACTGGTATCTCGTCTTGTCTAGCAACCCTTACACTTTGCAGATTAATATCAATTGGCAACACCGCATTATGACCATAAACTAACTTATACGGGGTGGTTCCAGTAGAACCTCTTGGAGAATTTCGGTAAGCCCAAAGAACTTGACTGAGAGTTTGGTGCCAATTTCTTGGCTGTCTTCCAATGTGTTTTTTAATTAATGCAATCAAAATTTTGTTCGCTGCCTCCACTTGTCCATTAGCTTGGGCATAATATGGTGTAGAAGAAAGCATTTTTAGATCCCTAGATTTGGCATATTCCATGACCTTTTTCCCAATAAACAT
Source organism: Arachis ipaensis (assembly GCF_000816755.2). NCBI lineage: Eukaryota > Viridiplantae > Streptophyta > Magnoliopsida > Fabales > Fabaceae > Arachis > Arachis ipaensis. Next base: position 24,683,510 of record NC_029790.2, on the reverse strand, counting down.
GGTTCCTTGATCAGTGGTAATATACTGAGGAATTCCAAACCTATGCACAATATGCTCCTCAATAAAATCTATTATTTCATTGTGCGTTACCTCCCTTAGAGGGATCGCCTTTACCAATTTAGAGAAATAATCAACACCAACCAAAATGAACTTATAACCTTTAGAAGAAGGTGGGTGAATCTGTCCGATAAGATCTAGCGCCCAACCTCTAAATGGCCATGGCTTAATTATAACATGCAGTTCTGACGCTGGAATATGTTGAAGGCTTCCATGTTTTTGGCATTCTTCACAGGACCTGGTATAGTTTATACAATCTCTTTGAATAGTTGGCCAATACAATCTTTTCCTATTTATCACCCATTTCATTTTTTCCCCTGATTGATGGGCACCACAAATTCCCTCATGCACTTCGGCAAGAGCCAAATACGCTTCATTTTCTCCCAAACATGTCAAGAGATTTCCATCAACATATTTCTTAAACAAGACATTACTTATTAGAACATAACTTTGAGCCCTATATTTAAGTTTTCTATCGACACTAAGACTTTGATTTTTTAAATATTCTGCAATTGGTACTCTCCAATCTTCTGGGTCTAGTTTTTCTAATGACAACACTTCTCTTTCTCTCAAAGGCATAAATATGTCTTTTTATCCTTACCAATTTTTCTAGTGTTGAGGGCTTGATCTTATATCTTGAAGCAATTTGAGCTAATTCATTTGCTTCTTGGTTTAACTCCCTTGGAACATGCCTTACAATGATATTATCAAATTTACTCAACAACTCTGTAGCCACATTGAAATACTTTCTCAAATTTTCACTAACACACCTATATTCGAGTGATACTTGACGGACTACAAGCTGTGAATCCCCAAAAATTTCTACATTTTTAACTCCTCTTTCTAATAATAATTCCAGTCCCATTATTAATGCTTCATACTCTGCCTCATTGTTGGAACATGAATAATTCAATTCAAAGAGGAATTTACTTGGCTCACCACTTGGAGAAATAATTAAAATTCCTATACCAACACCACCCTTATGGCATGAACCGTCAAAATACAATTTCCAAGGCACCAAAC
>NC_029790.2:24590770-24667931 GCF_000816755.2 Arachis ipaensis | reverse complement strand
ACATCATTTAGCACACGACTTAGGTAATAAAATCACTCTTTCGTTGCCATTCTCATCTTCTTGAGCCAGCATTCCACCAATTGTTACTTTAGAAGCTGACACATAAAGTTTTAGAGGTGCTCCATGCCTTGGAGGTGTCATAATAGGAGGATTAGTCAAATACTGCTTGATGTTGTCAAAAGCTTCTTGATGCTCTGTTTTCCATTGGAACTCTTCCTCTTTTTTCAACTTGATCAGAGGCGCAAAAACATTGGTTCCTCCTGACAGATTGGAAATGAACCTTCTGAGGTAATTGACCTTCCCTAAAAATGCTTGCAGTTGCTTTTTGTTAGCTGGAGGAGGGGCCTCTAAGATAGCCTTTGCCTTATTTTTGTCAATTTCAATCCCTTTTTTCTGCACCAAGAAACCAAGAAAATTTCCTGCACTCACACCAAAGGCACATTTTAAGGGATTCATTTTTAATTTATGCTTTCTCATTCTTTCAAATGCTTTCTTTAAATTTTCTAAATGCTCTTTTTTAGCATTTGATTTGACAACCACATCATCAACATAAATTCCCATAAAATTTCCAATAAAATCATGAAAAATTTCATTCATCGCCCTTTGATAAGTTGCACCAGCATTTTTTAACCCAAATGGCATCACAATCCATTCAAAAGTTCCTAAAGCACCTGGACACCTAAATGCTGTTTTTGACACATCTTCCTCAGCTATGTATATTTGATTATAACCTGAATATCCATCCATAAAACTTAATATTTCATGACCAGCAGTAGAATCCATCAACATATCAGCTATAGGCATTGGATATTCATCTTTTGGTGTTGCAGAATTTAAATCTCTAAAATCAATGCAAACCCTTAATTTTCCATTCTTTTTCATGACAGGGACAATATTAGAAATCCAGTTGACATATCTTGCTGTTCTTATAAACTTAGCCTTAAGAAGTCTTTCAATCTCTTCTTTAATCTTCTGCATGACTTCATGGGCAAATCTCCTTGGTGGCTGCTTGACAGGTTTAACATTGGCTTTCAATGGCAATTGATGTTCTACCAATTCACGACTCAAGCCTGGCATCTCTGCATAATCCCATGAAAAAAAGTCGCAATATTCCTTCAAAATCTTCACCATTTCTTTTTTGAAATCATCTGGCAACATCTTGCTCACATATGTTGGTCTAGGATAATCACCGTTACCAATATCTACTTCCTCCAAAGGATCCTGCACTTCAAACTTTTTTACAGTGTCAGTGTTATTTTTTTTCAAAATCTAAGGACCATTATCATATATCAAGTTAAAACCAGCCTTTGAAGGAACCACAACAAATAGAGTTGGCCTATTGACAGAACCAACCTCGATTGACAGCAGAACCACCCCTCTAACAGAAGAAGTCTTTCCGTTAAAATCTGTCACCCCAATGCTACTTTTAATAAGATCTTTTTCAGTCTTTCCAAGCCTTCCCATCATTCTTTCAGGCATGAGATTAACAGCAGCTCCCCCGTCAACCAAAATCTTATTGACTATCCTTCCGTCAACACGAGCCTTGATATGCAGTGGACGCAATTGTTCCTTATCATTTTCAGTAGGCTTCTCAAATAATCTTCCACCACACATATTGTCGTCTAGCAATAAACATTCACTTCCAGGAAAGACATCATAACAATCATCTTTTAATGACTCTACTTCCTGGACTTGACTATACTCCTCAGGCAGTATTGACACCACAACTATAGGTTGCTTAACACCAAATATTGCTTCTAAGCTGTCATCAAAACCAGTGTCAAAATTATCAGTAATTAAATCTTCATCATTTTCTCCCTTGTTTTCAACCATCACCCTCTTCCCAACAAGATTCTTCTTGACATTTTTATTGCATTTAGGGTGATTAGAAGAATTGCCTGTTTCTACAGACTTGGCCATGGTTGGCAAAGGAGGAAAATCTACTCCGTGTCCCTTGTATGGATCCAAAGGAACATACTCAGGCATATTCTCTTTCTGATCAAAAGTTGTAAAAGGAGAATATTTGGGAACGTTTTGACAATTTGGCCAAGGAGAATAATTAGGAACCTGCTGCATGTTAGGACTATAACAAGAATAAATTGGCTTTGAGGGAATAGGCGCATTTTTTGGAATATATATACTACCTCCTTCTTGTGCATGATTCATGTTCCATAACTGAGACTCATAGTACCTGGGCTTGAAAGGTCTAGGCTTCACCCATTTGTTTTTTCCTCTTGCAAAAGCAGTAGGTTGATTCTGCACATTTCTCACATTCTGGACCCATTTATTGTTTTGAGATTTTGGTGGGAGGAACTCTTGTCTTTTGAGAAAATCCATCAGGTCTTCCATCAATCATGACCACAGTCTTCATCTTCTGGTTGACAGGTTGTACTCCAGTGTTGTTGACGCACTTGTTCAAAGGAGTTTGACTGCCCAACTTTTGTTTTCCCTCGGCTATCTTCCGCTTTAGCTCGTTAGTTTCATTTTCTTTTTCAGCAATCTTCTTTCTCAACTCAGCCTTTTCTTTCTCTTCAACTTTGTACTTTTCAAACTCTTTTGCAGCTTCCTTGTCAAAAACAGCATTGCACTTTGGGCACATCGCAATGGTGCTGTCAGATTCTTTAATTCTCAATAAAAAATCTAACAAATCCTCACCAGGACGAGGATAAACTGGCTTCTTATCTTATTCAAAGACTCTCAGGTCTTTATTTTTATTTTTAGCACTAACCATCGTGGCATCAACTTCTACCATGTTGATTGACAAATCGAATGGCTCAACATAATTTGAGTCAGCAGCAAATGGTTCAGTGTCCACCTTCATAGTAGTTTTATCCTCAAACTTCAGTCTTCCCTCCTCAATTGCTTTTTGTATCAAATCCCTGAAACGGACGCAATTGTTAGTGGTATGCGAAAATACTTGATGAAACTTACAAAATTTCTTATTCTTTATTTCATCAGTTATAGGCATCTTTTTTCCTTCAGGTAAAATAAGCTGCTTATCTTTTAATAAAACTTCAAATATTTGATCTGCCTTAAAAATATCAAAAGAATAAGTCTTATTTTCAACTTTAGAATAAGAAGAAACTTTTTCCTTTCCTTTAACAGGCTTCAAAGATTTGCATACATAAGGAGGACCCCCACGTAATTCGGCAATATAAATCTCTTTTTCATCTGAATCACTACTATCGAAAAAACAATCAACATATGCAATCTTTTTTGAACCCCTTTTAAAATTTTCTTTTTCTTTCTTAATTTGTTCTATCTGTCTTACTCTCTCAGCTAATTGGGAAAGATCTAAAGTATGTTGATTAACAAGTTTCTTCCTAACTCCGAATTCTAGCCCATTAGTAGCCATTTTGACAACTTCAGATTCTGGAGTCGGAGTAAAACATTTATTCCTCATGTTTCTAAACCGCGCCAAATAGGTATCAATGGATTCTCCTTCTGCACGTTTGACAGAGAATAAATCCGTAAGACTAACTTTCAATTCACCTCGGAAAAACTGATCATGAAAATTTCTCTCTAACTGCGCCCAAGAATGAATAGAATTTGGTCTCAAGTTAGAGAACCATGTAAATGCATTTTTTGTTAAAGAAGAAGGAAAGTATCTCATCTTGAGATATTCATTAGAAGCTGCTTCCCCAATTTCAACAGTATATCGAGTAATATGCTCTACTGTAGATTCATTTTCTTCTCCAGAAAATTTTTAAGGGATTTTGGAATTTTCCAACCCCTTGGGAGCTCTGCTTGTTGGACACACTCAGGAAAAGCAGACACAAAATATGGCCTATTCAAGCAACCAACATTAAATCCCAAACGGTTTAAAACTTGTTCAACATTTCTTGCTAGATTATAATGCCCCCCTAAGTTATTTTGTCTAAGTCTTTCTAACATATCATCAGCATTTTGACCATGTCTAGGCATATGAAATTCATAATTAGGAATTGCTCCACCGTTTTGATTGACATTATCAAATCTTAAACCCAAGTTATCATTTTCTTCTAAATTTACCACAGTAGCAATCCTATTGACTTGCCTATTTAATTGTTCAATTCTAGTATTTGTGTTTTCTAGAAGAGGATTTAAAACTGTCACCATTTGATGAGTTAACATGTTTACTAGATCATGGTGGCTTTCATCCATCTGTTGCCTAATATTTGCTAAAGATCCCACAGTTTGACTAGGTTGATCAACAGGCATTGCTCTTGACATGTCAGGAAATACAGGTCTAGAATTTTCTACCCTAGTGACAGTGGACGTAGTAGAATTAGATGCACTGTTATTTCCTGTATTAATAGCATGTGAAAAATTTTGTTGTGATACGTGTGAACCTGACACCCCAGAAACAGGTACATTTGACATACCATATGGATTTTGATAAAGAGGATTTTGAAAAGTTGAGTAGAGAGGCACAGGCAATCCTTGTGTCACCATGGAGGGGACATACCCCGGTGGCAAGCCATATGGCGGCCACCCCATGGTATTTATGTGAGTTGCATTTAACCCTGTATGGGCATGGCCAACGCCATCATGCCTCACTGACATCAAGGTAGGCTCTGCATTTGAAATCACAGGAGAATTCCCGGATTCATTTCCTCTAATCTCATCACTAGAAGTAGAAGAAGATGCTGCAGAAGTATTTGACATGTCAACTGACGCTGATTTCCTTGGCTCTGGACGCACGAATTTACCACTGCGCAATCACATGCAAATTCAAAACTCTTGATTTTTCTTTTGACAAACTACAATCTATTGACAAGGTCCTACCGGGCGTGCCAATTTGTTTTACTCAAATTTTTGTTCCATTGTTAACAACAAATAAATCAACAATTTTCGAGTTTTGTTTCACAATCTTAATTCAAGGAGCGGAAACGACTCCTTTTGTGGGTGTCTCAAAATCCCAATTGTAGTTTCGAAAGTAAAATTAAAGATAAAAAGGAAAACATACAAGGTGTCGGAGGCAAAGTAAAATGCAGAAATTAAAACAAACAGGAAATTAAAAAGAAGATGAAAGAAGAAACATGAACGTAAAAGAGAAAAAGACGTAAAAGTAAAGAAATTTTATTAATAAAAACTGAAAGAAAGCAAAGTACAAGTGTTTGAGTTCAGAGGAATTACTTAAGATTCCCAATTTTACTCTGTGATGCCAAGGGGCTGAGAGCGTTTTAGGTCTCTAAGTATTTTCCAAGAAGAACTGAACTGATTACAACGTGTTCCTAAAGCTCTATTTATAGACTAGCCTAATCTCAATGGGCAGTTACTCTTTGTACCCCACTTGCAGGAAATTTGAATTTCTTTGTAGCTGTTCCCGCACTTATTGCTTGTTGTTAATTTCAAAATTTAAATAAATAACTAACTATCAAATGATCTAACTTAATTTAAAATAGACATAAATATTATATATAGGAATATTACCAAACAACTAATTATTTATTTTTATAATTTTCTTATAAAAATTATATTTTGTCTAACACAATGAAATTGAAAGAGGAATAACAAGGCCAAAGCTGAAACTCACCTGGGCAGAGAGATGAAGCAAAACTTAACTAAGTGATTATTCTGCAAAACAGCAACAAATTCAAGGTTCAATAAACTCAATAATGATTTTCGGCAATGAACAAACTTAAGCTAAGTGATTATTTTGGCATGTCAACAACAAATTCAAGGTTCATGATAATCAGTAACAAATTTCAGCAACACATTCAACTTTCAGCAACAAATTACTTTCAGCAACAAAATCAAAGTGCATTGATGCAGCACCAAAATTGAAGCAGAAAGACCAGGGGAAACTCACCAAATCGGGTTGCACGAAGGAAGTTGACGGCGAAGGAGAAGCTGATGGCGAGGGAGAATCTGACGGCAAGGCTCGAAGCAAGAAGACGACAACGAATATCAGCCCACCAGATCTGTTGCCTCTGCTACCGGCGACGAAGAGCGCAGGGAAGGGAGAGATCGAGACCAGGTGCGAGACAGAGACCTTGAGAAGCAAGAAGACGACGACCACCACCACCCGAGGGACCAGATGCGGTTTAGTCTGCTTCTGCCGCCGGCGAAGCGAGCGCAGGTGAACGGGACCGCGACGATGACCGAGGTGAGGAGACGAGGTGAGAGACCGAGAGCGCGACGAGGTAAGGCCGTGAGAGACTGAGTGTGACGACCGACGAGGTGAGGGGAGCGACAAGTGAGTGACGAAGTGAAGGTGACGCCGTGAGCCACCGTGAGCCGCCGTGAGTGATGGACTGTCGAGCTCGAGAGAGAAGAGACACAAGACTGGCTGGGGGTTAGGGGGGTTCCAAGTCCATTCAGATTAGGGACATTAGCCATTAGGGTTCATGACTTCATGCTTTCATTTCATGCAAATCAACAGAGGGTGGAGGACAGGAGGAGTGAAATGACGCCCCGTTTCAGGCATTTAAAAAAATATGACCCGGACCGGATTAAATTAATCGGCCAGGTCACCGATTTTAATGCAACCGGTCGGGTCAAACCGGTTTTTGCCGGATCCATTACTTGTCCAGTTGTTCGGTTCGACGATTGGCTTGGTCCGGTTAGGTGACTGGGTGACCGGATTTTGGGTCGAACCGGGTTTGATAACTATGATTCAGAGTTTGAGCATTGATCACAAGAAATTAATTTCTGAAACGAAATAAAAACAACAAAACAACATTCAGAGTTTGAGCATTGATCACAAGAAATTGATTTCTGAAACAAAACAAACAATCAACAAAACAATGAAAACATAATTTTTTTCCTTGAGAAGAAGAAAACAATGGAACCATGAAGCATATAATAAATCAATGATCACCAATATCCAGCAATAATCTCAATGACAACAATAAATACACAACAACAATGTAGCAAATAAATAAAAACAAGACCTAAATAGAAAATCCAACAAATTAAATCGCAGCAACCTAACAGTTTAGCAAATTAAAACAAGAGCAGCCCAACAATTTAGCAAATTATCAACTTAACAAGTTCAAGAACAGAAAATCACAACAAAAACAAAAAAAAATTAAAAGCAACAGAAGAACAACAGAACAACAACACAAGAACAATTAGCAAATTAACAAGTTCACAATAACAGTTAAAATTTTCTAGAAGAACACTAATGCAAGTGGAATCATCATGCTAATATATTTTCTGCAAAGATGCTATTTGTGCAGCTAAAATTTCCTAATTACTAAGATCTAATTATTCTAATTTCACATGAAATCAACTTACTAAGTTTCTAAAAGCTAGAAATTATAAAACCAACTAGAAATATGGTTAAAGCATTTCATCAAACATGTTGAGTGCGGTAAAATTAAAATGAAATAAGAGAATTCAAAGCTTAATATAATGTGATAGAGAAGAGAACATAACTATTGTAACTTTAATTCAGTCTATGAAAAAATTCAAACCACTACCAAATCAAATAGTTACTTATTGTAATAGAAATCAGAAGTTGCAGAGTTTGAAGCAGAGTATTGGTGTTGTGAGTGTAATATTACAAAAAAAAAACAAAATTCATACCTAGGGTTAGAAGCTGGAAGTCTGGAAAAATGCAGAGCTGGCGGGGATAGGGACAGTGGCTGGCAAGAGGTGGCTAAAGGGGTGGCAAAGTTGAGCAGAGCTGGCGCCGGCAGTCCCTAATTGCGCAATGGAAAGTGACGCTGGCGGTGGCTGTAATTTTCGAGGGCTGACATGGTGACGGAGCATGGCTGCACGAACAGTGGTGGTGGCTGGACGGAAGTTGCGCCGGAAGCTCGAGGTGGAGACCGGAGACGTGAGAACTGAGAGTGAGAGGTGAGAGTAGACTGTGGAGGCTCGAGAGGAGAGGGGTGAGTGGGTCTGTGGGTGAGACTAGGGTTCGTTCCCCTTTGGCCCTTTCTTCAACATGCAAAATGTAGTGTTTTAGCCAATTTAAAAAATCGGCCGGGTCACGATTCGGTTCGATCGACCGGTTTCTGGTTAATTCGTCGATCCAACTCCAATTTCTAAATCTGTCAATTTTGTCATCTGCTCGAACCGTATTTGTTTAACGGGTTCACAGTTCGAATCGGTTTTCAAAACATTGGTTTTTACCATTTACGTCAACTCACAAGGAAGATAAGAAAAATAAATCCCAAAAGAATTACGTGGGCTTTTAAGAAAATATGTTCTTTTGTGGTTGGGCCTTGGTAAAATAATGGTTTGTGTCATATTTTTCTTAAGATGAGTATATTTTTGGTGTCGCATGAACTTGTTTAATTGTCTTGCCAAAGATCGAAAATTATGGATTATTTTTAAGAAATTATTAATCTTTAAAGAAAAAAAGAGTTGTAGGTGGATTGTGATTTTATACATGTTTATAAGATGGACAATGGATGGGACAGGAAAAAAAATGTATAGAGAAAAATTCAATCCAATGGAAAGAATACCTATCAAGGTACAATTTGGACGAGTTCGGTAAAAAAAAAGTTTGGGATATTTTATTTAAGAATAAAGTATTGTTTTTATCTCTAACGTTTGAGGTAAGTCCATCGTTCTATTTTTATACCTAACATTTGTAAAAATGATTCAATGTTATCCTGCCTTCAATTACACATCATGAACCTTTAGTTGGAGTTCTAAAAATCTCTTCTTGAAGTTAGAATACAAATGTCTGGATAGAAACGATGATCTATTTTGGATAATAGCTCATCAAAAGTTGAAACTAATCCCTACAACATTTACATAATTCACTTTTTAGGGATATAATTGAACCTGAACACAAATAGTGGGTACAATATTGAAATCAAACGCATCCAAGTGAGACCGAATTGAGAATAAATACATCAAAATAAGAATAATTAAAAAATATAATATGATCTATTAGTATAATTGACAGCAAGATAACATTGAATTATTTTTATAAACGTTAGAAATACAAATAAGACGATTTAAAAGTTAGGAACATGTGTGTAATTCGAATCAGGTTGATTCGAATTAGTGTGTGTGTGAGTTTTGTGTATAATTCGAAGCAACATGATTCGAATTATGTGTAAATCAAGTTCGAATCTACTTGATTCGAACTACATATAAACATACATTGGTTGATTCATGAACCAGATTTTGATTTGGCGAATTTACGTAAAAATTTTTTCCCCTTGACTTATTTTAATATTTTGTCCTAATTTCTGTTCATCAATGGTCATCGAAAAATTGAAATAGACTGACTCCTACTACGCTAACACGCCAACGCCTTACTGACGTGGCAAACAAAATTAATTTTTTTGTTTGCGATGTGGTCCATTTTCCTTTTTAAATCTTTAATCCCCAATTTTTGTTTCTTCAATTCTCTTCTTTATTTTCTTCTTCTTCAACTTTATTCTCTACTCTCATTCTTCAAAATTCAATCATCAATACAATAAGTCAATAATAATGTAAAACACCAATAATTATTTATCAACAAAAACATAGTAAATTACATTATAAACTTTTCAACTGGTACAATAGCAAAGATAAGAGAAAAAAATATATCATTTCATAACTAAGACAAAATAAAATTCAATAAATTTTGTATAATTTTATTTGTAAGTAACATTTGAAATTAAATATTTTAGGAAATGAGAGAGAGAGAGAGCGAGAGAGAGTGTGGGTGGGAAACACAGGGAGGGGTAGAACGGTAGGTCAGACTAAGGATCCTAGGGTTTGGAACCGAGATGAGTATCGACGTTTGGAGAACGAGTCCTTCTCAATTTTCGTGGATAATCTCCCGATTGATGTTTCGAAGAGGGAGTTGTTTCAATTGTTTCCACGAGATGGCCCCCAACGTGCTTTGGGTCGTCAATTTCTAGAAGATAGATGAGAGAACAAGAATATCGTAACTACTTCCAACAAGGTTTTGGCGAAGGATAAGAAAGTTCAAGATCCACATGGCAATGGGTGGACAAAGAAAGTGGAAGTATCCTTGGTGAAAGAAAATCTGGACTGGCTGCAGAAAAGCCTGGTTAGGGGAACAACGAAGGCTATTGACTTCGGAGCACTGCAGGAATCGGTTGCGAAGAATTTTCCTCACGTTATTCAGGTGCGCGAAATGGGTGCTTATAAAGCACTGTTGACCTTTGACAGTCTCTTGAATGCAGAAGAAGCGTACACCTTCCATATGAATAGCCTTCTGCAGTTGTTCCATAGTGTATGGAGGTGGGATGAGTCAGAGAGGAGCGAAACTCGGAGGGTGTGGCTAGAGTGCTTTGGTGTTCCACTACATGCATGGTCTGTGGATACTTTTAGGGTAATAGAAAGTCAATGGGGTGAGGTGGTTGGCTATGATAATGCGACTAAATCGTGCACCTCCTTTAGTATTGGCCATGTACAAGTTGATACCTGCGTGATGGACGTGATAAAAGAATGGATCCATATCACAATAGGCACTAGTGGATTTGATATATTGGTAAAAGAGGTGGGATATGAAACATATGGAAGGAATGATAAGATGGATACAATGAGGAATGGCAAGGGTAGCTGTGACCACCAGAGAAACATAACTACGAAGCTCTGTGATGATATAGCAATAACGTCGCCAAGTCCTACAAACTTGTCAGTTAGTTCAGATCCGGCAGCGGAAGTGATTATCAAGTCGCAGCGAGAAGAGGTTGAAGATTAGGATAGATTGGTAAATTCAGAAATAATTTTGAATGAGTGGAGTTATGGGAATTCAAAACACAATCAATTGAATTTGGTAACTTATCAATCTAATAAAGGGGATATTGAAGGCATGGCAGATTTTGTGGGTTATGAGGTGAGTAATGAAGTGGATTCTGAGATGACTATCTCTTGGGAGTACGGCTGTAAACCTAATGGGCCTGGAAAGGGAGTTATGATGTCTGATGTTATTGAACCTAAAAAGGGGCCCCTCAACAAAACTAGATGTTGTTATATGGATTTGGGCCATGAAGGGTTAAGGCCCGGTTCACTTTTGCACACTGGAGGAAAGGACGTGCTTCACGGGCCTGCTGAGGAACGCAGACCTGTACCGGGTCGAACCTGTAACGGGTCGGCTATAAAGAACGCGGGCTGGGGAAGTGATCGCCAGCAGGGTTTCCCTCTTTCAGTCGAGGAAGCCTCGATGCCTGGCGCCTTCGGGGAGTTGGGGGCTGCGGCTTCTGAGGATGGTGTAGAACGAACGGGCCCGTACGAAGATCGAGCAACGGCAGCTGTTTCCCGAGCTGTACATCGGGTTGAACGTAGATCAGGGGACGGCTGTTGGGTGATCGAATATGGAGTAACCCGGAGGGAAGGAAGACACACTGGCCAAGGTCGTGTGGCGAAGGCGACGGTGATTGTGGACCAAGCAGAAAACGTGCCTATTTCACCTAGTGCGGAGACGGCTTTCGCAGGAGATGGCGCGGATAACGTGGCTCGAAGAAGGAAATGCACGGTGGGGGTGGGAGGAGGCCGACTAGCAGTTCATGGTAGAGAGGTCGATGATCTACTAAGAGCTGCGGGCGCGGCAGACAATGCTGAAAAAGGAAGCAGTGAAGTTGATGTAGACAATGGTAAAGATGACCAAGAGTGTGATAAGTCTGGCCTGGGTACAAAAGCAGGTACGGCTAGAAATTTACCAATGTTGGAAGCAGGACACAGGGAAGATGAGGAAGACGTAGAGCATGGTAAGGATGATGAAGCCAGTGACAATGAGGATATGACTTTGGAGGAGCAGCTTTCAAAAAACAAAAGAACTTGGGAAGTAGCAACGGAGTCAGGAGCAGTGCTATATAATGAAGAAGATGACATAATGGCGATCCTTCAACAACAGAATGAAGAAATTGCCCTGAAAAAAAGGTTGGCGAAACAAAGGGCAAAAGCAAGGCGAAACAGACCCAAAACTCATAAAAAGGTGTGCAATAATTTACTGTAATGATTATTAGTTCTTGGAATATTAGGGGGTTAAGGGGTGATGGGAAGTTGAGGATGATAAAGGACCTAAAAAGAAAATTTAAGTTAAACATGTTAGGCCTGGTGGAGACTAAAAGACAGGTAGTGACTAAATATGATATACCAAAAATTTGGGGAAATAGTTGTGCAGGATGGGACTTTGTTGAATCTAATGGTACTTTTGGTGGATTGCTGTTAATATGGGATGATGACTTCTTTAAAATAAGAAATAGCCAGAAAGGGGAGAGGTGGTTGTGTGTTGAAGGGGAGTTAGTGAAATATAATTTTTATTGTGCTTTTATTTTGGTATATGGTGCGCATGCTAGAGATGAGAAGCTTGTTGTTTGGGAAGAGCTGAGTTACATTGTGGGGTTATGCCAGGTTCCCTGTTGCTTCATGGGAGACTTTAATGAGATTTTACAGGTGGAAGAAAGACGGGGCACTGATAGCTTACCCTTATCAGCTGAAGACTTCAAGAATTGGATACATGACATGGGTGTGGTGGACTTGCCGATTACTGACCGCAAGTTTACATGGTTTAGAGGTCGATCATGCAGCCGTATTGACAGGGTTCTGGTTAGCTTGGAATGGCTGGAAAAGTTTCCAGACACTCGGCTACATGGTGGTCCTAGGGGCTTGTCTGACCATTGTCCAATTATAGCGGAAGGTAGGAGGCAGAGAGATGGGCCGAGGCCATTCAGAAGCCTTGATTCGTGGTTTACACATGAAGATTTTCTGAGAATGGTTAAGGAGGAATGGAGAGGCCTAGGTGAGGCACAATTTACAGATAAACTGAAGGATATGACAGGTCCTCTGGGAAGATGGTATAAAGATAAATTTGGGGATTTGGACAGAAAAATCATGAAATTTGAGGAAGAGATCAAGAAGATTGATGACGCGGTGGGTGACGGTGTTCATGATGGAACAGTAGAGGCAAGAAGAAAGGCACTTGTGACTTGTTGTGAGAAATGGTATGTAAGGAAGGAGTTACATTGGAAGCAGATGTCGCGTTCTAGACATGTGAAGGACATTGATAAGAACACGAGGTACTTCCACAACTTGGCCTCTGCGAGAAGGAGAAACAACAGGATTGATGCGCTACTCATAAATGGAAGGCTGATAAGGAGTCAAGCAAGGATCAAGATTGAGATTAGAGACTTTTAGAAAAATTTGTATCATCAGGAAGAGTCTCCTTTGATAGGTTTCAGGGACGGTTTGGTGGAAATGATTGGTGAGGAGGATGCTTTAGCATTGGAGGTGCAACCGACTCCAGAGGAGGTCAAAGAAGCAGTATGGGATTGCGAATCATCCAAAGCTCCTGGAAGTGATAGCTACAACATGAACTTTATAAAGAGGTGTTGGTCTGAAATTGGCACTGAATTTACGGCGGCGGTGATGGATTTCTTCCTGTCTTCTAAGTTACCGGCGGATACGAATCTCACTTGGGTGGCGTTGGCCCCTAAGTTTACTGGTGCAAAGGAAATCAAAGATCTGAGACCGATCAGTATGGTAGGCTATGTGTATAAAGTCATTTCGAAAATATTGGTTCGGAGGATGCGAGCAATCATGCCACGACTAGTAGGTGAGACTCAAAGTGCTTTTGTCAAGGGACGAAAGATTCATGATGGGGCCCTTATCGCATGCGAAACTGTTCAATGGATTAAAATGAGGAAGAAGGAAGCGGTGATAATGAAGCTGGGTTTCCAGAAAGCTTACGATAGAGTCAAGTGGAGCTTTGTAGATCTTGTGTTGCAAAAGATGGGCTTTGGTCGGAGATGGAGGAGTTGGGTTATGGAATGTGTAAGTACAAGTTCAATGTCAGTGCTGATAAATGGTTCGCCATCTAAGCCTTTTTAGATGGAAAGGGATTTGCGACAGGGTGATCCATTGTCCCCATTTCTGTTTGTACTTGTCGTTGATGTGCTACATAGGATGCTTGGGGAGGTAGTGAGAAATGGGCGTATTTTGCCGTTACTGGTGGGTAGAGATCAGGTCGAGCTATCACATCTCCAATTTGCGGACGATACTGTATTGTTCTGTCCCCCTGATGAAGAGACCATTAAGAATTACAGGAGGATCCTTCGTTGTTTTGAGCTCATGTAGGGACTGAGCATTAATTTTGATAAGTCTAGCTTGATTCTTATTAACTGTGATGATCAGTGGGTGCAGCATATGTCTAGAGTGCTGGGTTGTATGATTGCCTCTCTGCCGGTGAAATACTTGGGGATCCCGCTAGGAGCGAACCCGAGGTTGGTGAAGACTTGAAAGCCCATTATAGAAAAAATGGAGGAGAAGCTGAGCACCTGGAAAACCAAAATTCTCAATAGAGTCGGTAAACTGGTGCTTATTAAATCTGTTTTGAACAGCCTCCCTGTCTATTACTTGAGCTTGTATAAAATGTCAAAGGTTGTTGCAGAGAAATTGATTTTTCTACAGAGAAGGTTTCTTTGGAGTAAGGAGGATGGAAGGAATGGTATGGAAATGGTCAGGTGGGAGGTGGTGCAGGCTCCCAAAAAACTGGGCGGTTTAGGGGTTGGGGATGCTATGGTGCGTAACACAACACTTCTCTTTAAGTGGTGGTGGCGATTTTCGAAGGAGGATTGCCCCTTATGGAAGAAGGTGGTGTGCTCTTGTAATAATCTGTGTCCCAATGTGATGCTGTCATCCTAGGTATTACCTACTCGAGGGGGGGCATGGAAGGATATCTGCCAAATACAGTTCAAGGATCAACAACTAAGACAGAAGATGATTAATGGGTTGTTTATGGAGATTGGCAATGGGAGAGGTACTCGGTTCTGGGAGGATGTATGGCTGCGTAGAGGGGCCCTGAAAGACTTATTTCCGAGGCTATTCTCAGTTTCAAACCAAACAGGATTTGTTATAGGGGATTGTGGGTTCTGGGACGGGTTAGAGTGGAGATGGAACTTCCATTGGAGGCGAGAGCTTTTCCAATGGGAGTTGGACCTAGAGAACCAGATACACGAAACTTTAAGAGTGGTTCAACTTGCATACGGTAGAGAGGATAAAGTTGTGTGAAAATTTGATAAACAAGGCATATTTTCTACTAACTCCTTTGTGCAGGCGATGCAGGTGGAAATGCTTCCAGAAGATATAGCAAGTTACAGTTTTACTAAGACAGTTTGGAAAGGCCTAGTCCCGCCAAGAGTTGAATTGTTTGTTTGGTTCGTGTTGATTAGAAGGGTCAATACGAAGGAGAGGCTGAGTCGGTTGGGAGTGGTTAATCAGGAAGATGTGACATGTGTGTTATGTAACCAAGGTGTTGAATATGGTCACCACTTGTTTCTTGGTTGTGAGTTTTCATGGCAGGTTTGGTGTGCTTAGCTATCCTTTGTTGGAAGGCAATGGTCATGCCCAGAGACACCAAAGGAACATTTTCAAAGTTGGACTGAGCTTTCAACTAGTAAGCAGGAGCGCAAGAGGTGGATGTTATGTTTCTGTGCGATTATCTGGAACATTTGGCTAGAGAGGAATAGAAGGATATTTCAAAATGAAGGGAAATGAGTTGAAGAGGTTATCCAGCAGTCCTTCATGAATTATAAGGAGTGGTTAGGTGTGGATCCCTTCTGTTGTTGATGGCATTGCCGAAGGTGACAGGAGATATTTATTAGTGTTACTTAAGTTTGTTTATTCTGTTGACAATGGTTTCTGTTTGTTGTCTTGTGCTCCACTTGTTGTGTTGAGTTTTTCTTTAAAAAAAAACGTTAGAAACACAAATAGAACTTATTCTAAATGTTAGAAATAAAAATGATACTTTACTCTTTATTTAATAATTAAAATGTATTGGAATTGGAATAAATAATGGGAGGGCATGAGTTCGAGCCAACAACAATATCAACATGATATACAACTCAGTGGTACTAATCATCTAATCCCGAATTATACATAGAATAAGAAAAGACATATTGTAATGTTAATGAATTAAGTAGTGTTGATATTACTGAAATTTAAATTTGATTAGAAAGGAAGAAAGGGAGAAAGAGAATGGTTTGAAGGAGTTGGAGTCAGAAGTCAGAAGAGGTGGTTGAATGGTGGAAGAAAAAGAGGATAAGAATGGTTATGTGTTCTTAGGTAGCGTCTGTTTTGACGTATTAGGACGAAGACTGGAAGACTGAGACTCAGTATCATGTTTGTTGGCTCAAAGATCGGTACTAAAATTTCTGTCTCTGTCTCTAAAATTTCAGTATTTCAGTACCTCCAAAAAGTGAGGACACATAAGACTGAAATTTTTAAAGATGGAAACTAAAACTTTAATAACATTTATACCTAAAATACTCTCATTTCAATTAATTAATTCGAATTTTACCCTTTATACAAATTAAATTAGAGCTTCATTCTTGTTTCAATTTTTGTCTCTCACTTTGCACCAAACAGAATACTGAAATTTATTTCAATCTCTATCTCTAAGTTTTTGTCTCTCAGTCTCAGTTTTTCAGTCTCTGTCTCTCTACCAAACGCTACCTTAGAGTCAGTGGTTGTAGGCCTGAAGTCCCCATAGGTCTTAGCCAAGGGCACTAGTTACTCTTTTTGAGGACCCAATGCAACAACAGTCCCACTCACCTCACCTTCACCCACCCCACCTTCTCATATCAGAATCATGCTACCTTTTTTCCTTCTTTTCTCTTTTAGCTAAAGCTGATTTCCACAATCCAAAGATGTGGCACTTCCTTTCCCTTTTCATTTTAATTTCTAGGAATCACACTCGTGCATGCCTTAATCCTAATCTATATTATGTCACTCACTTAATGGGATAGTAACTAAAAAAATTACTTAAAGCCTTTAACACACAAAAAGAGAAAGCACTCAAAGCAGGAATAGAGGAATGGGGAAAATTCTAAAATATTGTATGTAATGTAAAATTGAGAACTGAGATGATAACATTACACATGCTTCCAATTAAATTACACATCCTAATTATAAAGCTTTTTCCCCAATAAGATATGCAAGATTTTAGCACTCATGTATATAGTTCTTCACTCCTTGGTTCAGTTTTTCTGGCTACGACTCATATTACTATCAAACTTCTATTTATTTTTTTTTCTCCCAAAATTAGGAGTGAGATTCGAACCAACGATCTCTAAATGAGTATAGAAAGATGATGACATTTGAGTTATAGCTCAATAGCTTATTTATTTTTTTCTAACGGTAAAGAAATCTGTTCCTATATATTGATAAATTCTTGACATCTCTTCTGCTATATAGAAAGGGGTGACGTGTTTATAACTTTATATATGGTTTTGTTTTCCTTTTTTTAATAAAACTGACAAATGCTGCATGTTACGCGCACCGATCCAAATAACTAAACGTCGTATTTCAGTATTTTGGTGTCATTCTACTATAAAATTGAAGGGTTTTATTTTTTTTTAAGTAAAGAAAATTACGATAATCTCTATGTAAAAATTACTTGTGCAAATCTCATAACACATAAGATTTTAGTAGAGTTATACAAACTACAAAGTACAGGGTAAAAACAAAAAACGAACTGTGTAATAATCATTTGTGCTGCTATATTATTATTTCTATGCTCAGAGTCAGAGGCATATGAATGAATAATTATAAAATAGTCACTTTGTCCAAAACTTATTCCTTAATCAACAGTATAATATTTCATATGTTTCGGTGTTACTTTGCTTTTGGTTTCTTAACTTTTGAGGGAGCATGAAGAACACAAAGAAAAGTGTAATTACCATAAACATGAGAAAATATGTTTGGTAGAAAGAAAGGAAGAGACACTAATAATAATAGCATAGAATTAGAAAACACATAAGAAATAAGAAAGCAGTAAACAGGTAAAGACATTAAGACATTGGATCCCTGTCATGGAGACACAAATCCACTTGAACTTCATTTACAAAACACAGGTGGAAAAACGGGGGAGCACTTGAAATTGGAATAGGAATAGATACTTTTTTCACAACCATGTCCATGTCCATGTCCATGTGCAAACCCCACTCATCCCTTGCCAAAGCACATTGTTGGCCCTTTGATTCAGTCTTACTCTCACCCACATGCCAAGGGGTAGGTCCCACTTTTGAAAGCTAAGCTTAACCATCTGCATAAAATAAAAAATTCCAAGCTTTTCAGCAATCAATCCCCAGCCACAATAATAAAAGATTCAATTCAACATCATAATAGCCAACACACTACATATTTAATTTTAAAAATGGATTAACAAAGTGAATTTGATTGCATTTAACTAACTTACCTCTAGTGTTCCTTGAAATGAAGGTTGTGAAGTCATGAGAGGATGTGGGGATGGAAATGGAAAGCTGAGTAGTGGAAGATTTATCATCCAAATCAAGCCAGGATGAGCCTCCTCTACTCTTGTGAGGCCATTCATCGAAGAAACGATGAACGGTGGTCTTCTGATGATGTGGCTTTTCTTCTTTCCCAAGAGCCATGTAGCAACCACCACCCTGCTGATGCTTTGAGTTGTTGTTGTTATGATCAGCGTTGAAGCTATGGTGGTGAAGCTGCAAGTAAGAGTACTCGTTGTTGTTTTCATTCGAAGAAGTTGAGGAGCTTATGGTGAGTGGTGTCAGCTGCCATGAATCATCCATGGACGAAGCAGAGAAGCTTCTCATTGTTCCCGAAGGTTCAGTGAAGAAAGCATGCTCATCCACCTCCTCTTTCAGCCCATAAATATACCTCTCTCTATACCAAATTAAAAAGAGAATCACTCACCAAAAACAGAAATGGAGCATGAAGCAAGCAGTACCTGCAGTCGGTGTTGGTCTGGGTGTCAAGAAACAAAGGAGCAGCGTTGTTGTCCTGAAAAGAGAAGCCAATGGAGTTGGAGGACCTTGAAGAGGGTTGGTGTTGGTGTTGATGAGAGGACAGTGATGCAGATGAGAGAGGGGAGAGAGAGTTATTGTTGTTGGTGATTGATAAGATTGTTGTTGTGGTTGAAGAAGATGGAGCAGCAGCATCATCCGTGTTCGTTGGTGGTGCTGCTGGTGATTGTTCCACAGGCTTTCTTGAACGGTTCTTGCCTCTGTGCATGTGCCTCTCACAGTACTTTGAATCTGGATATGCTTCCTTTGAGCATCTCCATTTTTTTCCATCGGTTCTTCTGCATCTTCCTGGTTCAGGGTCTATCTTTCTTCCCAGACCCATCTGCAGATAGTTCCATCCAACTGCATGCATAGCATACATGTATGTACATATACATAGATAAGGAAGAAAAATAACAAGTACTCACGGTGTTGTGGAGGGAAGAGCCTAGAGTGGTCAAGGTGGTAGCCTCTTTTGATGGAGAAGAGGAGATCAGGGGGGATGGAGATGCCGGAAGCCATGTATTTGTAGATGAGTGCTTGGTGTTCAAGCTCTTGCCACTGTGATGGTGTGAATGGGAACCTGCTGCTCCTGCTGCTTCCACCATTCATCATCAGATCAGTGATTTTGATGGTAGAAAACAAATGAAGAATTAAACAGAAAAAGGCTCCTGAGGCCTCACTCACTCTGCAGTAAGTAGTGGAACACAGATTCAAATAGCAGCAGAGATAGATAGATAGATATTTTAATATCAGAGTTATAATAGAGTATGTGAGGGGTTATTGCCTTATTCTATTGCTCTCTCATTACTTATTATATTTATTATTATTAGGAACCTTGGGAGGGAGGGAGGGAGGGAGAGAGAGTAGGTATATTTATTTCAGGGACCATTGGGCTACAGAATCTTCTGTACATACATAAAACTAATGGTTCTCTTTACTGACCTAGCCACCTGCATGCCTTCACAATCCTCTCTTTTTTCTTTAACACAAAATGTCTTATTTCTTAAAAACATATTATATATCAAATAAACAATTAAGTGAATCAGAGTTTGAGTGTAACATGTTGACATATTATAATTAAGTGAGCTTGATTCAATCTTAATATTTATAATGTAATATGTACAAAGCAACATTGAAGTTGTTAGAAAGAGAGAGAGTTATGTTTTCTCTCTCTTACTATGTGCTTGCTGCTCCGACTCTCTGGCAGCTCTTGTCTCTGACATCTTTACGAAAATCCATAAACTAGAAGAGAGAAAGAAAAAGAGGGTCTAAAGACAAAAGACGAAATGAAAAATTTTTAAATGTACCGTTATACCGGTGTATAGTAATTTTTAACCGTTGATCTTGATTATATATATTTTATAATTAAGATCAACGGTTAAAAATTACTGAAACACTAGTATCACGGCATACTTAAAAATTTTCCACTATTAGTATTAGTATTATTGTATTAATACATTAAAGAGTGTTGGTGTCTGAAACCAATCCCTGGTCTGAGAAGGTTGTGCGGTTTTATATGAGCTTTTACTGCTACTAACTCTCATTTACTTTTTCTGTTCCTTTTCCTCAGACCCCTGACCAGAACCAGAAACCAGAACCAGAACAGAACCCCCCACCCCCCACTTACAATTTGACCCTTTTTCATTTGGAAAATAAATGTACCAACATCACTCACTCAGTGTCAGTGGTGCAGCCCAGGGGCTTCTTTGGCTCTATCATAATTCACAAAACCTCAGTCATTTTTTCTTTTTCTTTCTTTCTTTCTTTCTCTTTAACTTGTTACTGCACTAACTGATGTATGCATATGCTGCTAACAGTTAGCTTCATTTGGTCCACTTCTGTTCATATATTTTTGTTTGATGGTAAAAATATTAATTGGATTTATCTCATCTTAGATAGTAAAACTGGTTTATTTACCATTTTGTGCTGTCCTTTTGCTAGCTCTATTGGAAGAAAACAAGTTTGGTGTTCTGTTAAAAGTAAGGCTAGTTAGGTAATACTAGTACTAATGCAAATCTTGTACTTACTTACACTCTTACAGTGATTAGTGTTCAGACATTTATAACCCTTTTTTCAGTGACTTCATTGACTTGGTGTTATAACTTTGATCCTTCCGTTTACCAT
Source organism: Arachis ipaensis (assembly GCF_000816755.2). NCBI lineage: Eukaryota > Viridiplantae > Streptophyta > Magnoliopsida > Fabales > Fabaceae > Arachis > Arachis ipaensis. The sequence continues at coordinate 24,647,133 of NC_029790.2, read as the reverse complement.
GGGGTTTCAACATCATTCTTATAGAAACAGTGCTCCTAATATACTCTTTTTTTCTTCTATGCATTATGGCAGAAAAAGGAGGACAATTTATTTTCACTACTTCACAACCAATGTGATGTAAATTATCCTTTTAATAGGATCAATTTTGAAAACAACATGCCAACTATTTGCATAATTTAGTCTAACAAACTTGATGGATACTAAGCAATTGGAGAAAAATTACAATCTGAATATATATTGCAAGCAAAAGCATGTTCCAAATAAGAATAAGAATGTCTGCTTAGGTCTTTAAGATACAAAAAAGCTAATCAACCAAATGGAGGACATAAAAGTAAATACAATTGGATGGATTGTATTCAATTCTTGAGATCTTTAAAGGTATTGCTGTATTTTAAGTGTATGGCAGGTGAGTATAGTACAAGTTGCATTCTTCATCAATGTTTTGTATCCCCACCACTAGACCTAGCTGAACAAACACACCCTTTCTACCTTTGTACAACACCTTGCTTCATCAAACAACCAAAGAAAACAAAATTGTATGTCTTACATAGGCTTCTATTACTACTCAATTATATACCTTATCTTACAGGTTTTATTCAAATTTATCTTATTACTCTTTTTAAATTGTATTTAGTTTAGTTCAATTTAGAGAGATTATATAATGCATATTTTCCCTTTTTTTTTTAAGGATATAAACAAATCAGTTCATTTTTGCACCTATGTTTCAGAAAAATGCTTTTTTTATATGACAAACCTCATTGGAATGTTTTTGAGCAGTAAGGGTGAATCTAAAAAAGAGATCAAGTCTATCTTAATGGGTTGGAAGATTAATTATACTAATAAATTTCAGGACGATAAATTTAAAAAATATCTGAACATTTTATTTTTATTTTTATTAACTTGATGTGATGACCTCATCACTACGAACATTCTCTGCTGAAAGGCAAGTCCCAACCGAATCTGCTATGGCAATAGTACACAAGAGCATTCATTGTTCACCAGAGTTGTAGTACTGATTAATATTGAAATTTGGATTTGATGATAAAAACAAGAAATTTGATTCATAATAGCATTTATTAGAGCTGCTCTTCAACTATTGAGCAACAGAAGCCGAAAATTGATTAGTTTGTTGAATGTTTGACTCTATCTAATACTAAATGGTTAAGAATATTTTAGCTAACTTTTAAAGAAGATAATATACATGAAGATGTTAATTAAGAATAATCAATCCTAAGAGTGAAGTTGATCAACTAAAACCAACACCACTTATGAACATGTATGTTGAGTTCACTTAGGATAGAACACAATTTTTCCCCCTTGGTGTTTAACCAAACAACACCCCATGTTTTATGATTTTATTTACTTCATATGTTTTAATTTTAAGACAATTATATCGTTACTTGTTAAGCATATATGGGTAATAAAGATAAGCTAGGTGAGTTTTGAATTTTTCCGTTTTAATGTTGTGTTCAAACTTCAAACCTCATATAAAAAGGGTGAAAAAATAAAGTGCATGGTACATGTGTGCCCCCTAACATTACCATTATTTGTTCCACTTTATGAAAACACAGAAGCTGTGGCCTCTAATATAAGCATTGTATGCACCTTTATATTTGGCAGTCTATCATAGTCAATATAAATTCAAAGTACAAATTAATCAAAGCTACAGAAAACTACCAAGTAGCTAGAAACAGGGACACATTTAAGAAGTTAAATAAATAAAGGAAATGGACACACCAAATGTTTTCCAATAATGTAGTAGCCAGGAGGCCAAATCCCGCTATCTTTGCTTTATCATTCTGATTTTTAATCAGCCTGAGAACTGCTATTTCCTTCAAGTTGGACCACACTTTTCAATATTATCTCAAGTGAATAGTTGACATTGTGTTTATACATTCACATTTCTCTGTTTTGGCGCCATTATTTTGTTAAAAAAAATCTTTTTTTTTAATGAAAAAATATATTTTTTTATTTTTTAGCGTGTTTGGCAAATTTCTAGTAGTAAAAGTAAAAGCACTAGTGAAATAAAAAAAAAGATCTTTTTTGAGAAACTGTAATTTACATCTTTTTTTAAAAGATCTTTTTTTTTAAAAAAAAGATGTTTTTCATGTAATAAATAAACAAAAAAGTACTTTTATATTGTTATACCCAAACATAATTGATAGATAAAAAGATCTTTTTGTATGAGATATCCAAACATAAAATTACTTTTATTTCTCCATAAGATCTTTTAAAAAAAAATAACTTAAAAAAGATCTTTTCTTAGAACCTCACCCAAACAAACTCTAAGTCATTTTCAAAATAAATAAATATATAAAAATAAGAATCCCTTGAACCAGGGGGCATATGCTTGTATTTAAGTGCTGCCACGGTGTTATACGTTCCAAATAAATGCTGCCCAAAAACAAAAACAAAAGCCAAAAATAGTTGACATTTGGCATAATACTTGTATTATGTTATGCCACTTCAAGCAAGTTTTTTTCCAGTAAAAATTTCTGAGAATATTTTCCTCTGTATCCAACCCTCACGTGATGTGCATAAAACGCCTTCCTGAACCATCAATACTACTTTCCTTAATCAGCATCTTTTCAAAGGAATACGGTCAAAGTTTCCAGGTAACTTTTCAACAATAGAACATGATAACAGTTGGTAACTTCATCATACAAGCATAATAACAGTAAACAAAGATTGAGATATTTACATTTGAAATAAGATTCGAATCATATCTTCGATCCTACTGTAGGAAAATAACATTCATATGGAATAAAAACCTATAGAACTTTTAAGCTTGAACATATTATTTGACTGTTCATTTACATGTGCCGCATAAAGCCTTGTGAGTAAGGAATCTGAATTATATTTTAACTCAATGTAGGAAAATTGTACAACACTGAACTTGCGTTCACAATTATTCCCATGAAGCTTTGCATTGCGTCCCTATTCTTTTCGGAAGAAAGAGAGTATAAGATCTGTATGTACGGAAAATAGCTGCGTATCCACGAAAAGCTGTAAACAAATGGGGGAAAATGATCAGCATTATGTTCGGTTGGTAGGGGCTCGTCAGGTCGTGGACTTCCGGCAAGGGGTGTGCGAGGTCTCGAGCACTCCGTGAAAAAGGGGGTGTCACCTGCAAAGACACTCCGACGCTCTAGTCAGTAAGTGTGCAGGCGAAAAGGGAATGATGTGATATGTGACGTACCTTGGGGGAAGGATAGATCCTTCCTATCCTTCCCCTTATATACTGTGTCAGGGGTGGGCCCTACAAGGACAGGCCCACTTTTCCGGGACGTTCTCCTACAGCTGTGAGTGAGCTGTCTGGGACGCGTGTCCGGGTCGGTTGCGGGGCGCCTCACCCGTGACCATCCGGGTCGGGTGACGCCCGGGTCGGGCCGACCCGTGGAGGGTTTGGGCCATGCCGTAACAGTGCCCCCACGCGCCAATGATAGTCGTGGGAGCTATTAGTGGCGTGTTATTTCGTGTTCCATTCCTTGTCGTTAGGTCGGCCGCTCGTGGAAGGGACGTGCCCCCTGCGCGCATGTCTCTAGGTTGCTGAGGCAACCGTTTGTTGCTTCGTTCCTTGCGCTGAGCATTAAATGCTCATAATGGGTTGCAAAACCCCGTGCGTAAATACTATTTTGTCCCCAAGTCTTTCGCGCTTCCTGAGTGGCAGTTTCAAATAGTTTCAAAGAGCTATCCTTTTTTACACTTCTGTTTCTTCCATCTCCTTGCTATCTCCCTCTTCTTCTTTCAGAAATCCCAGAGTGTTGTTGCAGTATCTTCGAGCATCTTCCCTTCATCCTTCTCAACTTTCGCAACAAATTCAGGTAATCCTCTGACTTCTCTCTTTTCTGCTTTGTTATTGCATGCTCGTTGTTTGTATTTGCTTAGTGTTCTTGCGGTCTTGTTTGGAATTTGTTGCTACATGACTTTTTGGTGCTAGATAGATGTGTTAGGGGAGGGGTACCATTTCAGGGTAGGTTTTTAGGTGTCTTGCGGGATAGACGTAGCTTTGGTCGTGCTTGATCTTAATCGTTGAATAGGATGAACATAGTTTCTGGGTTGTTTCCGGGCTCCCGACCTAATAGACTAATGGAGTGGTACCCCTAATTGTAGGTATGCCTCGCGTCGTCTCCCGGGCTTCCCCCTCCGCCGCGAACTATGACCCCTACGCCTGGGTGACCTCGAACGAAAGGACTCGCCGAACCAGATGGATCTGGAGGAGTTGATGGAGTTCCGACAAGCCGGGTACCTGTGCGGGGGGACTGACGAAGAGACTAATTACGAGACCTTCGTCCCTGCCCCCAACGAGCGATTGTACGAGATTCACTTCCGATCTCCCCGGGTCGCCGACTGGATTTGGCTTTACAAAGCCATGTTCACCCAGGTTGGCGTTCGCCTACCATTCTCCGATTTTCAGATGTCTCTCCTTAATCGGATATCCGTGTCGCCGTCGCAACTCCATCCGAACAGCTGGGTTTCTATCCGCTGTTTCGAGATGGTTTGTGAATATCTCGAGCTGCCGGCTTCAGTGGATGTCTTCCTCTTCTTTTTCAATCTTACCAACCCCTCCAAACAAGGGAAAGCGAGGAAAGGGTTTTTGTCTTTCCGGTCTGCCCAAGGCCGGAGGATATTCGGCCTGTTCGAGGACTCTTATCATGGGTTGAAGGACAAATTCTTCAAAGTTCGTCCTGCTAAAGGTCGCCATCCTTTTTGGTTATCGTTAGAGGGGGAACGCCTCATCCCGACTTATTGGAGCTTCGGGGTGGGGTCTAATTCTTTCATTAAAGTGACCTACAAGGGAATGTCCCCTGTGAATAAAAGGATTGCCGACGTGTTGTTTGCTCTTTTTGGAAAGAACCCCGTGAACCCCCACCTCCTCATGGGCGAACGGGAGTCCGCCAGGAATTATATTTGTGAGCTGTTCTGTCTTGTGTTTTTTGCATTGTTTGTTGTTAATTTTGTTCTTCCCGACTTCACGACTAACGCATTTGTTTTTCTATTACAGTGGAGATGTCTGCCTCGGTGACTGGGTTCAAAAGTTTAGTCAAGACCTTCTTAGAGGATAGCGATGACGAGAAGGCCGACGAGAAGGACGCCGGGAAACCGGATGGCCCTTCTGGGGAGATGGGGGATCAGGCTGTGCCCTCTCCCCAGGACACCGCAATGTCCGAAAAGAATCCGGCCGAGGTGCAGGCTTCCCCCATTCCCGAAGAGGTGGCCGTTGCTGGGCACTCGTCTTCTACCCACCAAGACTATGATGATGTGGAACTTGTTCATACTCCTAAGAAGCGGAGGGCATCTGCCAGCCCGGAAGGAACTCTCACCATTATGGAACGAAATTTTGATGCTACAAAATTCATCGATTCCCAGCTGATCCCTAGCACGGAGGACCACTTCCATGGTACCGATTTGGCGGGTCAAGCGAGGTGGATGTATCGTACTCTGCTCCGCGGGGCTGTGATAGCTCGGGAGGCCAAGTTCGAGTTGTCAGGGATGCAGGCGCTTCGAAGGAGACTTGAATCCTCTGCTCAGGCCAATAACGACTTCAAAGTTCAAGTCGAGTCGCTCCAGGGGCAGCTGTCCGAGGTAGGAGAGAAGCTCAAGGCTGCCGAGGAGAAGGCGGCATCTACCGAGGAGAAATTGAAGACTTCCGATGAGTCGGTGGCCCGTTTAGCCGAGCGGAAGATGTCCCTGGAGAGCCAGCTGAACGCCGCTCAAGGTCGGGTGGCGGCCTTAGAGAAGGAGCGCGACCAGGCCGTTTCGTCGGCTAAGGCTGCTAAAGTCGAGGTCGAAGAGCTTAAGAGGAAGCACAAGGCGACCAAGGAGCAAGGGAAGAACGCGATCTTCATGACCGAGGAGGCTCTGAAAGCCCAGGTGAAGATCGTGGCTCCTGACTTCGACACGTCGGCTATTGGAGTCTTCAAGACGATCCAAGACGGCAAGATTGTTGACATGCCTCGGAAGTGAGCTTATGTAACTTGTGTTTTTGTGTGGTTTTGTAAGATACTTGTTGATACTTGTTATAACTGTTGAGACCTTTGCTACTTTTTAGTGGTCGCCTGGTCGACTTTTATTATCGCCTTTATTCCGTTTGTTTAGCAGCGTCTTATGTTTTGTTACCGTTTTTCTGGTGTGGACTTATCGTTTGTGTCCGTTTCGCCGTTTATATTGGTAATGGTTGGGACCGTCTTGGTCATGTTATCGCGGCCGTTAGTCATGGCTATGATCCGTCTAGCTCCCGAGGTGATCAGCCCCGGGTAGCCGTTGAAGAACGCGATCGTGTGGGATACGTATTGGGAGGTAATAGATAGAATTTAGACAAGTAAAAATTATTCGTTAGCCAAACAAATTTGTGAACACGGCAGGTACTTTAATAAAGACAAATAGCTAAGAATTAACATGTGAATAGAGTAAGCACCCCTTGGCCCGCCAGGCCACTTAGTCGGTGTGCCCAAGTCACGAATAGAACCTCCTTAGGTTACCTGCGTTCCACGTTCTTGGGATTTCTTTGCCGTCGAGTCTCTCAAGCTTGTAGGTGCCTTTGCCGAGCACTTCTTTGATTCTGTAGGGACCTTCCCAGTTTGCCGCCAGCTTCCCTTCTCCTGGGGTCGGTGAACCGACGTTGTTGCGCCGCAAGACGAGGTCTCTTTCCTCAAATTCCCTCCTGAGGACTTTAGTGTTGTAGCGTAGAGCTATTCTTTGTTTCAGTGCTGTTTCTGACAAGTGGGCCATCTCTCTGGTTTCTTCCACCAGGTCCTTTTCCATCGCTTCGTCTACTCCTGCGAGAAGTAGTCGTGGACTCGGTTCGCCAATTTCCACGGGTATCACTGCATCGACCCCGTACGTCAGGCGAAAGGGAGCTTCCCCCGTGGAGCTTTGCTCGGTTGTCCGGTAGGACCAGAGGACCGAAGCGAGCTCGTCGGCCCATGCGCCTTTCTTGTTGTCTAAGCGCTTCTTGAGGCCTAGTAGGATGACTTTGTTTGCGGAATCCACTTGTCCGTTCGTCTGGGGATGTTCCACTGAGGAAAACTTTTGTTTTATCCCTAGGCCGGTGAGGAATTCCGTGAACTTCTTGTCGGTGAATTGCGTTCCATTATCCAAATGACGACTTCCGGGATACCGAAACGGGTTATCACCTGTCTCCACATGAACTTCCTGCAATTGGATGAGGATATGCTGGCTAGTGGTTCAGCCTCTATCCATTTGGTGTAGTAGTCGATGGCGACTATGAGATATTTAACTTGTCCCGAGCCAGTCAGGAAAGGCCCTAAGAGGTCGACTCCCCATTGAGCGAAAGGTCGTGTAGACGTCAATAGGCTCAGCTCGGAGGCCGGAGCTTTGTGGAAGTTGGTGTTTTCTTGACACTTTACGCATTTTCTGACAAATTCTCTGGAGTCTCTCATCATCGATGGCCAGTAATATCCAGCTCGGATGAGCTTCCTCGCTAGGGCTTTGCCCCCGATGTGGTGGCCGCAGTATCCCTCGTGGACTTCTCTAAGTACATAGTCCGTCTGGTCGGGGTGCAAGCACTTCAATAGGGGTTGGCTAAGCCTCTTTCTGAACAGTTGTCCTTGTATGATTGCATATTTGGCTGCCTCCCTTCTCAACATTTTGGTTGCTTTCTCATCATCAGGCAACTTGCCATGTTCCAGGAAGTTTGCGATGGGGTCCAGCCAGGAAGGGCTTGACTCCGTCAAATGGAGGGCAACCGTCGGTTCCTTCTCCATGCCCTGGATGAGAGACCGGTTGCCCGCTCCTGGCTTCGTGCTTGCTAATTTAGATAGGAGGTCTGCCCGTGTGTTCCTTTCTCTTGGAACGTGTTGGACCGTGACCTCTTGGAACTGCCTGGTCAATTCTCTAACCTTCTCCAAATATTTTTGCAGGAGGGGGTCCCTGGCTTGATAGCTTCCGTTTACTTGCGAGGTGATGACTTGTGAATCGCTGCACACTTCCAGCCTTGTTACCCCGACTTCCCGGGCTAGGGTTAGTCCACCTAAGAGGGCTTCGTATTCCGTTTGATTATTCGACACAGGAAATTCGAACTTGGTCGATTTCTCGTAAATGACTCCCGCCGGGATTTCTAAGATGACCCCGGCTCCCTCGGACATCTGGTTAGAGGTCCCGTCTACGTGGAGCCTCCACCGTGTGCCCGTTTCCTCGGGGGGATCACCCGTTACCTCTACCAAGAAATCTGTCATCGCCTGCGCCTTGATTGCATGTCGGAGCTCATACTGCAAGTCATATTGGGAGAGCTCGATGGCCCAGGTCATCATCCTTCCAGCCAAATCAGGTTTTTGGAGCACTTGGCAAATTGCTTGGTCCGTTCTCACGACTACACGGTGGCCCTGGAAGTACTGCCTCAACCTTCGGGAGGAGGTTAGGAGTGTCAGCGCCAGTTTTTCCAGTTTGCTGTACCTCAGCTCTGCTCCTTGTAGAGCTCTGCTTACGAAGTAAATCGGTTGCTGAGCCTTCCCCTCTTCTCGTACGAGCACTGCTGCAAGCGCTTCCTCTGTTACTGCCAGGTAGAGGTAGAGTGGCTCTCCGGCCTTGGGCTTCCTGAGCACCGGAGGTGCTGCTAGGATTTCCTTGAAGTAGTTGAATGCTTCCTCACACGCTGGGGTCCATTCAAATGCTATCCCCTTTCTCATCAGATTGATGAAGGGCAGGGCTTTTGCTGCCGATGCGCCGAGGAAACGGGATAATGCAGTCAGCCTTCCTGCTAATCGTTGGACGTCTTTGATACAACCCGGGATCTTCATCTGGAGAATCGCTTGGCACTTCTCAGGGTTGGCTTCTACTCCTCTTTGGGTGATCATGAACCCTAAGAACTTCCCAGCCTCCATGGCAAAGGTGCATTTTAGTGGGTTGAGCCTCATGCCGTGTTGCCGGAGGGACGCGAACACGCCCCCTAGGTCGCTTAGGAGATCGTCGGGCCGTGCGATTTTCGCGAGGATGTCGTCCACGTAGACTTCTGTCTTGTCTATGAGTTCGCTGAATATCTTGTTCATCAGTCTCTGGTACGTGGCGCCAGCGTTTTTCAGGCCAAATGGCATTACCTTGTAGCAGTAGATCCCTCCAGGCGTTATGAACGCTGTTTTGTCCTTGTCGGGTCGGTGCATCGGTATCTGGTTGTACCCAGAGTAGATGTCCATGAAGCTCAGATACCGGTACCCCGCCGCCGCGTCGACGAGCGCGTCAATGTTGGGAAGGGGATAGCAGTCCTTGGGACATGCCTTGTTGAGGTCGGAATAGTCTACACACATTCTCCACCTCCCATTGTGCTTTTTCACCAAGACCACGTTCGACAGCCAAGTCGAGTAGTCTAGTTCTCGGATGAACCCTGCTTCAAGGAGGCTGGCTGTCTGCCTGGCCACCTCCTCTGCCCTTTTTTGTGACATCTTCCTCCTCCTCTGGGCCACTGGCTTAGCCTCCGGCTTGACGGCCAGATAGTGTGACATGAGCTGGGGATCTATCCCTGGCATGTCGGCTGGCGTCCAAGCGAAGAGGTCGGCATTGGCTCTGATCATCTCCATCAAAGGTTCCTTTAATTCATGGGGGAGATTTCTATTTATGAATGTGAACTTCTCCTCTCCATCACCGACCCTAAATTTTTCCAAGTCCCCCTCTGGCTCGGGCTTGGGCTTGTCGTCTATTCTGGCATCCAAATCGGCAAGGAAAACCCCTGATGCTTCTTTGGACTTTTTCCTGAGAGAAAGAATGGCGTTGTTGCAAGCGACTGCCGTTTCCAAGTCCCCTCTGATGGATCCTACGGATCCGTCATCAGTAACAAACTTCATTACGAGCAGCTTTGTACTAATCGCTGCCCCGAGGTCGTTGATGGTTTTTCTCCCCAGGATGATGTTGTAGGCTGTGGAGTCTCGCAATACTACAAAATCGGCCATTACTGTCCTTCGCCTCTGTCCTTGTCCCATGGAGGTCGGGAGGGAGATGATCCCATCCGGCTTGATGAAGTGGTCACCCAACCCTACCACACCGTGCTGGTGGGTCACTAGGTCGGCATCACGTAGTCCCAAGGCATCAAAAACGTTGCGAAACATGATGTTCGAGTCCGCTCCTGTTTCCACTAGGATCCGTTTGACGAGGCCGGTTCCGACTCTGGCCGTGATGACCATGGGGGGACTTTCCGGTACCTCGTCGAACCATTGGTCCTCGGGGCAGAAGGATATGGATGGGAGTCCCCGGGAACTTCTCACGGATGAGGAGGAGACAGCTAGGACTTTGGCGTCTTTCTTCTGTGCCGATCTCGACCTCGGGGCAGAATTCCTTGCTGTTACCACATTCACCACCGTGAGACCGTGGTCGTCCCCCTCTGGTTCTTGGCGTCGTCTTGTCGCCCGGGGCCTGTCCTCGCCCTCGTGATCGCGATTCCGTCTCCTCGGCTCCCTTATGAGGTGGGAGAATTCAGCAAGCTTTCCGTCCCTGATTGCTTGCTCCAGGGCATCCTTCAGGTCGAAATAGTCTTGGGTCTTGTGCCCGTATCCCTTGTGATATTCGCAGTAAAGGCTTTTGTTTCCTCCCGTTCTGTCCTTCAGAGGTCGGGGTCTCGACAGTATCCCCTTCTCGGCTATCTGTTGATAAACTTCCGTGATTGGTGCTGTGAGGGGGGTGTAGTTGGTGAATTTCCCGACTCGGGGAAATGGCTTTGGCGTCTTACTCGGACCGCCGTCCCTGGCGTGTTCCTTTTGTCTTTCTCCACCCTCATAGTGGCGGGTTTGGCTGTAGGGGGTTGCCGTTTATTGGCAGCCACGACCCGACTGACTTCTTCATCGTTAATATACTCCTTAGCGACGCATTGGATCTCCTGCATCGTCCATACTGGCTTTGTGGTAAGGTGTTTCCTGAAGTCCTCGTTCAGGAGCCCGTTCGTCAAGCACAAGCTCGCCACCGAGTCCGTTAACCCGTCGATTTCCAAGCATTCGTCGTTGAAACGATCTAGGTATTTCCTGGTCGGCTCCCCGGCTCTCTGGGTCACCCCCAGCAAATTGATCGGGTGTTTGGCTTTGGCAATCCTGGTCGTGAACTGAGCCAGGAAGGCATGGCTGATGTCGGAGAAGCGGGTTACCGAGCCCTGCGGGAGGTTATTGAACCACCGTATTGCAGGTCCCGCCAGGGTGATCGGGAAAGCGCAGCACCTTACCTCGTCTCCCACTCCCTCTAGGTTCATCCTGGCCTCAAAGTCCGTGAGGTGTTCCAGCGGGTCTTGCGTTCCATCGTACCTCATGTCCGTTGGCTTGTCAAAGTGTTTTGGCAGCTGGACCTCGAGTATGGAACGGTGGAATGGGGTCGCTCCCATTATTACAGGTCCCCGTGTTCCCGTCGTTCTTCCCTCGTCGTTCTCCCGACGAGTGTCCTCGTCCCCGCGGTTTGCGGTACGCCGCCTCTCCCGTCTGGCGTAAATGACGGGGTCATGACGTCTTCTCGCGCGCCCTCTCTCCCCGGTGCTTTCGGACTCGGCTTGGGGGCTAGGCGTGCGTCTGGTGCGACTCCTGGAGCGAGAGCGGGAGTGACTCTGCTCTGGGGTGTGTTGGTCGCGTTCCCTATCTGCTAGCCGGCGTTCCAAGTCTTGCATTCTATGGCGTAGCTCTTGCATTATTTTGGCGTGGTTGTCGCCAGTCCCCCCAAAGGAGCGTCCCTCGTGTGACTGTGTTGCGTTCCTCGGAGGCGACCTTGGATGTTGTCTGGTTTCCGTCGCGGCGGCGTCGCTTCCGGGCACGGCCTCGCAGCCCGTTCCAGTTTGGACTAGCACGAAGTCCATGGACGAGTCCCCACAGACGGCGCCAATGTTCGGTTGATCGGTTACCGGACGGTTCGGGTTGGAATCCTGGGAAATGGTAGGGGCTCGTCAGGTCGTGGACTTCCGGCAAGGGGTGTGCGAGGTCCCGAGCAATCAATAAAAGAATTATACACAAATAATATATTTTTAATAAGAATTTGGATAATAATTGCTTATTCAAAGATTACAAAGGTGCATGCTGGTGTGTTTCATTTTTCTCGAAAAACTATAAAGATTAGAATCAATATCCACATACATATTACTTTACACTATATACAAAAGGTATTCAGATTTAGATAAGTAAGAATATCTCCAATTCGAAAAGAAACTTTAATTTTACGTGTCACATTATCCACCGCTATATGGTACAATACAGCAAGACACTCACAAATGAAACAAAAATGGTCACAATCTGAGTTAGCCACTATGTACGTTTTTTCTACTTTCCTTTTTAATTTTTATTTAACTTAAAATGTCTTAAAAACAATATGTAAAAAAAATAACAGTAAATATAAAGAAATTAGTTCTTTTAATGCATATTTTGTTAAACAAAAATTAACTAATATTTTGGTATTAAAGTTTTTATTTCTAATATTTGTAACGAATGATGATTTTAAATTATTTGTTAGTAATAACATTTTTTTTCTTGATAATTATTAAGATAGGTGAAAGAGAAGTGCCAATGAATTATAGCTTAAATGACATAGTCTTTCTATATTCTTCTAAGAAGTATTCGGTTCACGTCTCTCTATTTTTAGTAAAAAAAAAAGATGAGAGTATGTGTTCGGTTGGTCGGTTACCGGACGATTCGGGTTTGGACTTCTGGGAAATGGCAGGGGCTCGTCAGGTCGTGGACTGCCGGGCTGGTGTATGCGAGGTCCCGAGTACTTCGTGTAGAGAAGGGGAGTGTCACCTGCAAAGACACTCCAGACGCTCTTGTCAGTAAGTGTGCAGGCGAAAAGGGGTGATGTGATATGTGACGTACCTTGGGGGAAGGGTAGATCCTTCCCCTTATATACTGTGTCAGGGGTGGGCCCTACAAGGACAGGCCCACTTTTCCGGGACGTTCTCCTACAGCTGTGAGTGAGCTGTCTGGGACGCGTGTCCGGGTCGGTTGCGGGGCACCTCACCCGTGACCGTCCGGGTCGGGTGACGCCCGAGTCGGGCCGACCCGTGGAGGGTTTGGGCCAGGCCGTAACACATTAATAATCTGAAAACAATACAATATAATGTTTGTGTGTACAAGATTAAGATGAGTTATGCATTTTAGGATTGTGAATCTGTGATTTTTTGCATTTTCTTCTCCAATTGTTGTTGACTTGTTTTCGTTACTGTGATTTAGTTTAGGGTTGTTCTTGAATTTTGATTCTGATATTCTGGGGTTTAATTGATATTATGTCAATGATGCCTTTATTCCAGTGATTAGTATGTTGTTCCAGTTCTTGTTTTATTGTTGATTTTCTGTATTTCAAAGTTTTAATTGTTGTTGTATTTTGATTTTTCCAGTTCTTGATTTGTTAAATTATTCCCGTTCTTGTTTTGTTGTTGGTTTTCTGCATTTCAAAGTTTTAATTGTTGTATTTTGATTTTTCCTGTTCTTTTTTTTTTCTCGAAGACAGTGGCATATTATTTTATTACTAAAATAATTAAATTGTCCAAAATTGGACTTACAATTAGAAATTGGGAATCTCCCATAGATTGCTAAGCAAGAGTACAGAGCAAACAATAGCGTAGCTTCAAAAAATTGAAAGGAAAGCAAAAAATCAAAGATGATCTTTCAAGGGTTAGGGCTCGAACTCCTTTATGGGTGATGATTCAGTTCATTGCAGAGCTTCAGGACCGACTCCACCACTGCATTGGGAGGACTGTTGATTTTCTCTGTTCTTGGTTTGTTAAATTATTCATCTTGTTATCTTGATTTGATAAATTGTTTATGCTGTTGATTTTAATTTATTGTTTTTGTCATTGGTTCCTGTAAATTAAACTTTGTATGTGATTAAATGGCATGTGATTAAATATTGTTATTTTGTTATTTGATTTTTGAGTTTATATTTGTATGAGATTATAATATTGTAATTGATGTAGTATTTTTAATTTGATTGATATTTTAAAGTTTATATATTATAATTAGGGCAAATCACGTCAATAAGCCAAGGGGTAGGGGTGTACAAGATCCGATTCGGCCCGAAGATCCGGACCGGACCCGATGACTTCGGGGCTAATTTGGCCCGGCTTCGTTATGGCCCGGTCAGACCCGAGGTTTCAATAGATGGCCCCGGTTATTTATTAAATCGGGTTCGGGCCAAGCCTCGAGTCACCCGACCCCGACCCGTTGGATTCGTGTAGTTGTTTGCTACTTAATATTTTGTTGTTATTGGTTGGTATGACACTATAAATTATTATTATTATGTTAATCTTGTGTTGGTTGTTAACTTTGTTTTAATTGTCTTTTGAACTTTGAATGTTTAATGTGTAATTGATATAATTATTATTATGAAACTTTAAATTATTATTATTAGATTCTAAATTATTATTATGCGAATGTTGCATTGTTATGGAATAATTATTTTTCAAAATTTAGAGGTTTAAAAGATGTAGAATTTAATTTTTGGTGATGTCATGATAAAGTTGATCAAGACCCGGGCTTCACCCGATCTAGACCCGCTTAAGTGTGGCCCGAAAGTAACACGATTTCATCGAATCTAGGGTCAGGTAAGGGTCTCATAAATAGACCCGGTCATTATTTAAGGTCGGGTTCGGGTCACGGCGAACCCGGCTTCACCCGACCCCATGTGCACCCCTACCAAGGGGAGCAAAAATTTATGAAAATCAGCCAAATCAAAAACTGGTTCATGAATCAACTAAGAGACATTTCTATATAGTTCGAATCAGCCTAATTCGAACTCCATCTCTATGTAATTCAAATCAGACCGATTCGAATTACACACACGCACACGCCCACTAATTCGAATCAACCTGATTCGAATTACACCCACAGTAATTCGAATCAGGGTGATTCGAATTATACACATGCTGCACATAGTAATTCGAATTGGTCAAATTCGAATTACTCATGATTTAATTCTGCCTATTTTTTTCTAAAAAATTAATAATTGATTAAAAAAATTAATAATTTAAAAATTAAAAAAATATATATTTTATTTAATGCATTAAAAAAAAGCTAACAAAATATTTAATTACAAGACTTCTTTAAAATATTAATGAGCTATCAATTCGAATTCCATATAATACTCTTTTGTCCATTTTTAATAGCTCATGAATATTTTTTAATAAAATTTTTTAAATTATATGGTGAGATATTACATGATTCAAATTACGCATAGGTTGGCCAATTCGAATTACTATGTGCAGCGTGTGTAATTTGAATCACCTTGATTCGAATTACTGTGGGTATAATTCGAATCAGGTTGATTCGAATTAGTGGGTGTGTGCGTGTGTGTAATTCGAATTAGGCTAATTCGAATTACATAAAAATGCCCTCTTGGTTGAACCCTGTAATAATTATTGGTTTGGTTGAATCTCGTAAATTTTTTTTCAACTTGGTTTATATGGGTGATTTGCCCTTATAATTATGTTTATTTATATTTTATTTATTATTTTATTATAAAATTATTATTTCGATTGAATTACGGTTGAATTGGTTGAATAAAACTGTGAACTGATAGTTAGAGTGGTTCAATAACCAGTTCAATTTTCAAAATCTTGGTTCAGAATGATTTTAGCCAAAAACAATTAGTTAATTTTGTGTGTGTTTGTGAGCTCTGATCTCTTATAATGCTTGACTAATTGCATGGTTATTAATTTATTGTGAGACTTGAATTTGTTAAATGTAAAGCTTGCTAATTATTGATTTAGTTATGCTGCTGACGGCTGATTTTGTGTGCAGTTGCTAATTTTGAATTGCCGACGGCTGATTTTGTGTGCGGTTGCTAATTTTGAACTTTTTAAATGGAAAAGTTGTTAATTTTTATGTGTTTTCTATTTAGTTCTTCTTTATGTAATTTTATATCTTGAATCTTCCAATGGTTCTAGTTTTATGAATGACTAAATAATATCATAAAAATATATCTACATAAGAGTGATGATAACAGAAAAAAATTATTTTATTTTGTTATTTTTTAGTTAATAATTATTATATTGTTATTATATCATACAAACATAATTGAAAAGGGGCAGAGCAAGGTACCTCGATGAGTAGTCATAGTAAGATTTAAATGCTAGCTTAATAATAAATAAGATGTGAATTATAATATAATATTTAATATTTTGAAACTTGTTTAATAATTATCTTATAAAAATAGACATATTTGTTTATCAATTCACAAGAACAAGGATAAATATACAATATTTTTTAGTATTATTTGATATATAACATATTGTTTAATATGTAATATATGCATTAGGCATAATTTTGGTGTATAATATAATGGGTAATAAAGAGTAGTATTGAACAGAGGGAATTGAAGGAGGGATTGGGGGAAGGACAAAATGAGAGGGGAAGAGGAGATGCACAGTAAATACACAATTATATCATATCTGGGTTTACCTGCAAGAAAATAACTTGTGGACTAATCAAAACTGATAACTGATAAATTAATGAAAGCATTATAGCATTAAGTCTCTTTTTCATTATGAGAAATTTTCATAGATATTATCTATGTCATTTTTTGATAAGTAGGATCTTCTGCAGAGACAAATTCAGAACATATTTTATGACACTAAATTGAGGAAGAAAGAAATAATACTAACTAAACTTTTAGAGAGAGAAGGAAAATTTAGAACATTCTATGAGATAGAAAAAGTGGATATATTACAATGTTCATTGAGATTTGATTACAAACTGGGGTGAGTTCCTCTTTTTATAGAGGTCTCTATATAACATCGATATCTTGCGGAATCTAAACAAACCTATCATATAATGCCAGCTGGAGGGTAAGGATAAACCTTATCTCTGTCTGGTCTTTCTTACACATGTGACAGAGATCACTTTATTTTAATGCACTCAATAATTATACATAGTGGGGTTACTGCTTTAATAAAGGAATGGTTTGAAATAATCTTTTGGAAGGGTCCCATCACCATCTCAGAAGGATGATGTCTCATCAGAGGCCAAATTGACAGCTCTAAGGTCCATATCCGGGTCTTGCAAATATGCAAACGGGTCTTAAGTATTTCCTTCATTCGGGTCTTAGGCATCTTGTAGATACGGGTCATATGGATCTGAGTATGGGCCTTCAGCGTCATTGGGTATCCCTGCATCAACTCTTGTTGGGCTTGGTGGTAAAGCATATACTCTTCCATTTAGATCTTCAGAATTCAGATCTTCTTCAGAATTTCTGTTTGGAATATGGGTAGACGTGCTGGGCTGGTCTCTTGGAGTATAAAAGGAGTATTGTCCAAATTGATTAATTATTCCTGAAGTTATGAATCTGGACTGGAACTCCTGGAGAGTTATTGGCGGAACATCTGTTTGAAACGGGAGTCCTTCAACTACATCTCTCTCTCCATATAATCCAGGTTGCCAAAGTTGACAAAGGTATTTGGTCAAGGCATTCAGGACTGTCTTCTCATCCGTGGGCTATATGGTAGAGTATCCAACAATATCAACTCTATTCATGGTATGAGGGTCTCCTCCAGTGAAATAATTCCTCTGTAAGGTGACAAAACAACAGAATTTTCGTTTTGCCTTAGAGGATTTATCCCATAGTTGGTGCCGGTCAAGCATATTATATAACATTCCTCTCCACACTACAAGAAAAAGTAATATTTGTAACAAAAAAATTATTATAAAAAATTAGAATTTTGAAACAAAAGAATTTTGTAACAAAAAAAGGGGCCATTGCAGTATGTCCCGTTACAAAAAGTTTTTGTAACAAAAAAAGGAACTGTTACAATTCAAAGTAATATTTTGTAACAAATTTTTCTGATACAAAAAACCAAAAGTCATTACAAAAGTGATAACAATATTTGACCTTTAAAATATTTTTCGTAACAATTTAAATTTGTGTCATAATATTTTGTTACAAAATACTACTTACTTTTGTAACATTTTTTATTTTTAGTTACAAAAATAAAAAGTTCATTTTAAAATATTTAATTAAATAATTAATATATCAATTAATTTTGTAGACACCCTAACTTAACATTTATATAATATATAATCATATAGATAATTAGAATATCTTACATGTCATTAAGATTCTTTTACAATAAAATAAGTTCTAAATTCAACTAAACACAACTTTTTTCTAACATAAAATTGTATCATATCCGATTTATAATTCTTGACTCTTTTAGCATATTTCAGTCAAGTTGGCATCAATTTTGTACCCCTGTAAATATGAACCATGAAAACCAAAATTAAAAAATAACACATAACACTATCTTCATCAGAGTAAAAATTAAGTTAAAACTTACAAGTTAAAATTAACTAATTCTTTAAGAATCTATTCTTAAAGTTTAAGACTAGCCAATCAAGAATGTAAATTATCAAGAATTAACAATTCAATATATAAATTCGGGCTAATTAATCATAATTCAATTCATTAAATTTACATAAGTATCAATTGTCAAACAATCACTATCAATTGTCAATTCATTAAATCATGATTCAAATGAGGTGAATTATATGGTAAAAATGTAAGTTTACAGATCTTTCTTTTTATGGGATAAAAGAGAGATTGAAAAAGGTAGGACCCACACTTTGAATAGCAATAAAATAATAAAAAATAACTATAAAAGGGATTTATTTTCTCTCTCTATACCACTTCAATCTGTATAATAAAGTGCCCCTTCAAATGAATGCAGCTTCACCAAGTAGGTTCTCCCTGTAAACAAGGTCTTGGCTCCACAACACCTCAAACAGTTGGGTTGAATCATTACAGGCTATGTTTGGCACTCAATTAACATGTATTAACAACTTAAAAAATAATAAATGCAGAAAGGCTCATAAATATAACAACTTCATCAATCACAATATTTTCAGAAGCAGAACTGGCATTTGAAGATGAATTATTATCCTCATAGCTAACCAGAAATACATCAAGTAGAAAACCCAAAATCAAATGTTTATTAAATCAGAACTCAACGTTTGGATAAAATATTGATTGCCATAGAAGTCGTTACTTACAGTATTTTATCAACTTCTTTCAGAATATCGATTACAACTGCATGCATGTCCTCCCTACTAGGTTCCTTCTTGGATTTCTTACTACCTTTTCCTTTTCCTAACAATGGCATTGGAATAGAATAATTTGAGATGAAAAATTTACAAATAGACACATACTTGTAAAATACAGAACCATGCTATGTAACTTGATACGAATTCATATCAAGGGTGTGTTTATCAGGATGATAAAAAATGGGGAGGCAAATTTCATGTGAGCTCTGTAATTGTCAGCATTTTTCTCATCTATGAAAACTAATGTCCCATTTTTCCCCCAACCAAACACCTGAGAAGGGAAGTTTCCAGAAATAGTTTGACAAGACTACTTAATCAAAGTTAACAAGTTCTAAAACTATTTCGAGCAAACAATAGAATGCTAACAGAAATAGAGCAAGCACTACAGATAACATCATATGTAAATTGGGAAAAATACAATCAATTCACCTTGATCATTCACTGAAGCTTTTGATGGCTTCTCTATTTGTTTTTTTTTGGTTGCAGCCTTTTCCTTAGTATCTGACGTTTCACTAGAGGTTTTCTGCTTCTTGGATGCCAAAAACACTATCCTGATGAATAAGCAAGTCACAATCCAAATCTTCTAGATATGCACGGAAGAGAAAAATAAACAAAATTGGTCTATTATGAACAAAAATAAAAATCCAAATGGAAAGCCAAGATTATCATTTGCTTTCATAATTGACAAAATGCAGAAACTTAACAAGAAATCTAAGTATCTCCAATTATCTCAGGGAAAAATAAGTGTCAAAACCAGCAAAACAACTCAGTAGAAACTGCCAATAGTTAGAAAGCAACTTGGTTGAGCTACTGCATTCATAATTATACCAAGTTGAAACACAAAGCTACTAGCTCATATGATGGAAAAGTTAAGATCTTATAAAACTCATTTTGGTGTGACTACACAATGTGAATCTTATGAGACAAATAACATGCTATGTTATCATAGAGAATAGTCTTATATATTTTACCTCTGCATCCTTAACAATTGGTGCTTGCAGCCCATTAATGACTTCTCTTGCATCATATATCACTCTTGATGGGGTTGAGTAAGGGGCATGAACCCGGCCATCCTGAAAAAGCATTATCCAGAAGTACCATTAGTATCTCAAAAAATTATAAACACACAAATGCTTAACAGAATAAGTTTTATTTAATTTAGATTCAGTCAAATTTAGCAGGCCAAGCTGGAAGATAGTACATAGCTAGAAATCAATACTTAAGTAAAGAAAGTGATGAATTAAGGAAATCGTCAATGATATTAACTTGATTAACATAGTGAATAAACTTATCCAATTGGCAAAACCAAGTATGTGCATATTGATACTTGAAATCTGTACTTGCATCCATCAACACAAAACAAGACAGATTTGCATACCTCTATAAAGTAAGTTATGTTAGTGGCTGAAAGTTTTTTGGTTATGACAACAGAGCTCCTAAGCAATCTTAGCTGCTCCTCAACTCCTCAATTTTGGTTATGCCACCAAATTCACAATGACCAACACACCTACAATAACCGTGAAAAACTGCAGAAACAAGTTCTGTGTATCAATTGCTATAATAAGCAAAACCAAGAAAATCACGAAGACAAAGTTACAGATGAACATCAAAAGCGTGATCCAGAGGTAAGTGATGAACAAACGCTTGAAGATTTTGGGGATTGCAGAGATGGTGGAGGAAAAGGAGACAACTTTGTTGGTGTAGAGGGAAGTGACGGTAAAGACGGCAGCGGCGGTGGAGAGGAGAGAGAAGGCGAAGAGGAAGAAAAGGTAACAGATTTATGGGATGTTCAGGAATTGTAGCTCCTCTAGTGCTAGATCCATTATTCCTTCTTCAAATTCTCGTTCTGCTCTTCTCTGATCTGAAAGAGAGAATCGAAAGTTTTGGTTTGTAGTTGTTTTGAAAGGATGAAATTTTGAGATATTAGATTGTTGTTCTTTTTTATTGCAGAAATGAGATGAGATGAGATGAGATGATATGAGAGGGAGGGAGAGGGAAGGGGCTGCGATGGGGAGGGAAAGGGAAAGGGAAAGGGAAAGGGGGCTACGATGAGGGAGGGGGAGGGATTAGGGTTTGGAATAATATTTTTAATTACAAATTCCAACTCAAAATAAACTTCTCTTGTCAGCAAAAACCGGTGAACATGTAAGCATCTTACTCGCCGGAGCCATGGTCCGACAAGTTCGAGGACACGCTTGACAAATTTTTAAAACATTCAGGTATCATTTTGTCAATAACAATAGTCAGGTACCAAAATGTCAGCGTTTGAATCTTTCGGGTACTGATTTGGCCATTACCTCATTTGAGAATTAGGGATTGTTTTTGGAGAAAATGTAAAATTAGAAATTTTTGGATAATTGAGATTTGGTAATTTTAATTAAATATAGAGTATTAAATATTTATGAAAATTATATAAGTTTTAATTAATTTTAAACTTAAAAATTTTTTGTTTTGATTTAATTATTTTTTGATAAATAATTTATTTTTTATTTTTTAACAATCATAGATTTTACAGGCTTAATAATGAGTGTTGGATTATGGTGGATTTAGGATTTAGTAGAAAGAAGAAAAAAATTAGAACTCTATATTTTGTTCTTAAGGAAGTTTTTTAAAAAATATTTTAAATATAAAAATATGTTAAATTTTAGAGTGGTAATGAAACAAAAAATAATATTGGTTATAAATTTATTTTAAATAAGAGAAGGAAGGCGACCGCCAATGAGTTATAGCTCAAATGGTATAGTCTTTCCATACTCATCAAAGAGGTTGCACGTTCGAGTCTTCCTATCTTTGGTATAAAAAAAAAAAGAAGAAGGAGGGTGACCCAGCAAGCGATAGAATAAAGAGTGAAAGTAAAGATTACAATTCTTAAAGATTTTAATATTTTAAAATAAATTTTTTTAGGATTGATGGGAAAGAGGTGTTATCCATTTTCACAGTGAAATGATAAGAACTGAGGTAAAAATTGAATTTTTCTATTCCTCTTTTAACAGCAAGAATATCTTTGTAAGTGGCATGGTAATATTTTTCAGATTCTTTGTATTGTCCACTAGCATGCACATAGTAATGTCTTGTCCCATCAATTTCTTCAAGTAGCACTGCTCCCCAGAATTCATCACTAGCATCTGTCTGCAGTATTCTTTTTCCTGTGCTGAGAATCTTTAAAGGAGGGGGGTCTTGTGCTATCTTCTTCAGGATTTTGACAGTTGTGGTTTGCTCAAGTCTCCATGGTGGGGGGATTCTTTTTTAGGAGTTTTGACAGCTGACTGGTGTGTCTGGTCACATCTGGGATAAAGTCTCTGATGTAGTTGACGATTCCCAAGAATTGTTGGACTTGTTTGACTGTCATATTTTCATCAGAGAAATTGATTAATTCTTTAGCAATATGATCTCCTGGTTGAAAGAATCCAACTTCGAAGACCATCCCAAGGAATTCAATTCTTTTCTTGGCAATAGAGCTCTTTTTTTATGATAGCATGATTCCTTGATCTTTGATAATTTGAGTGAATTGGGCCAGGAGTGCCTTGTGGGCTTCATTGTCTTTTGAGAACAGTAAGATATCATCAATGTAGATGAGTGTGGAGTGTAATATGGGCTCAAAGATTTTGGTCATTGCCTTTTGGAAGATGGATGGTGCTAGTTTGAGTCCGAATGGCATCACCGTCCACTGGTATTGGGCTTTAGGTATACAGAATGCTGTTTTGTACCTATCTTCAGGATGGAGCCCAATTTGCCAAAAACTAGCCTTTAGATCAAACTTGCTGAATATTTTCGCTCTACTTAATCTCTGTGTAATAACTGAGATTCTTGGTAGAGAAAACTTGTCATCTTGTAAGAAGACATTAAGTGGCTTATAATCAATAACAAGCCTTTTCTTTCCTCTATTTTGCTCGGCCCTTTTTTCAACATAGAATGCTTGGCACGCCCAGTTAGAATGGGTTGGTTCAATGATCCCTTGAACAAGAAGGGCTGCACATTCAGCTCTTGCCAGTTTAAGATCTTCAGGGTTCATCTCTGAATGCGTAGCCTTTGTCGGGTTGATGTCCTCATTCTTTTTGAAGGGGAGTCGAACATAAAATTCTGGATTCTTCCATAAAGGTGCAGGGTGGTTGAATTGATCATGACTGTCACAACAGGCACTAAGGAGTAGCTGTTGGATCTCCTTATATTCTTCTGGAGCTTCTTGGATTTCAAGGATACTTTGTATCCCTGAAAAAGGTAAAAACTGCCCTTTGTAACTTAGTCCAGTGGGTTTGATATGCAATCCATGGGTTCGGAAGAATGCATCAAAGCCGAACAGAATATCTTTGTTTGGGAGATAGCTTTCCAGTACCCTGAGCCAAGTAGTTTGGCCTGAAAATATTCCAAACCAATGGGTTTTTTTGGAAATAAGATTGATGGTGAAGATCTCACTGTTAGCTGCTGTGAACCTTTCAGAAAAAGGTACCCACATTTCTTTTGGTAAGACGTGGTCTTAGGACAGTGGCACAAGACCCAGTATCCATTAGTGCAATAGCCTTTGTTGGTTTGTCATAGACGGATGTCTTGACTTTTAAATCGAAATGAGGACGAAGAGTACCATCAATCTGTTTCAGTCCTAAGGATCCAAGGTATCCAAGTTCTTCTTCTTCTGGGAAGCTTGATCCTTTAGGAATTCTTGTTGTGATAGAGGCAATGGAGGATATAGAAAAGATTGACCTTTTTGGTGGGAGGTCTCCTTCTGAATCAAAGTCTTGGAAAACATATTCAGTTTCTCCATCTTTGCTTTCTTGTTCTTCAAGTACTGATTCAAAATCTTCTTCATCTTCGATGGAAGCTGCATCCATTAAAGACTAAAGTATTTTTATCTCCTTCTTTGTCTTATGAGGACATGATTTAGCAAAGTGGCCTTACTTTCCACAAATGAAGAATTTGTTTGACTTAGTATGAGGTGTTCTTCTTTTGAAATAACGGTATTTTTGCTTCTTTCTTCCCCTCCTAAATGCCTTCTGGCGAAATGCCTTGGTTGGTGGTTGCCAATGTGTCTTTTTCTTTGGCTTACAATCACACGTGCTTGGCTCCTTGCATCTGATCTTCAAATAGGATTTATTGCATGCTCCTTTGAGTTTGCCTGAATTTTTGTTGAGCTATTTGAACATTTGTTGTTGTTTGCATAATTTGTAAGGTGCAGCTAGAGCCAATTGATATATTTCTCCAATGGTAGTGGTAGCTACTTCTTTGTGAAGAGCCATCATCATCTGCTGTAATTCTGGCTGGAGTTCATCTGCAAAGATGCCATGAAGACTTGTTTGAGTGGCGGGTTATTGTTTCCTCCAAGAGGATAATATTTAGTAGCCATTTTCTTGTAATGTCCCTCCAAGTCCTTTCTGTTGAGTGAACAATACTTCATTTCAAAGTATTCTTGAGAATTTCTTTTCTGGATAATTGTAATGTCTCCCAAGAATTCTTGATGTATTATTCCAAAAAACTGAGAAGGGGTACCATTAATGAGCTGGAGTCTTTCATACTCAGAAAGGTTGCTCGTCCATTCTCGGAGATTGCCAGTCATTCGATTTATAAAATCTGCAAGGACTTGTGTGCTTGAAAGATTTGGATTGGCCATGGTAGTTTCAATCCAAGCACTGAATTCATTTAACCTTTTCCTGTATCTTGCCGGTGGGATATCATTAAAGGTGAACCATTTGTTGGGTGTTTTTACTTTAAAGGACCCTGCAGGAGCAGGATTAGCTGAAGTTGCTGGTTCATCCCTTTCAGAGATTACTTCCTCTTCTTCTTCTTCTACAGGGTTGACCATGGCTATTGCTGATAGGTCTGCCTCATAGTCTTCTTCGGACCATTCAGCAGTTTCTTCACTGGATTCAGTAGTTGCATCATCAGGATCAGATTCGTCAGTGATTTTCTCACTGTGTGATTTATCCAGAGTAAGAGTATTAATTGATCGTCCTGGAGCAGGAGACCCTTCTTTGATGCCCTTATCTTTTGTAGGGACATTAAAAGAGGTTTCTTCTCTGAAAAAATTTTCTGGTTTCCAAGGAGGATGAGGCCTGGGTTGGAAAGAAGGCTGAGACTGTGGTGGTTGTGGCTGGGATTGAGACGAATAACGCCGCCCTTGGGGAGAGATGGATTTTTTGGTGTTTGTTTGTCTGGCCAAATGATAGGTGGATTTGAAGATGGAGTCATAATTTGGGGTTTCTGGTGGTGAATATGTCAAAAGAAAGAAAACAGGTGAATATGAGGGATATGGTTTGAGATACATGGATAATGGGTCTATAGCCAATGCTTGAGATACAACTGTTTTATTTTTGTCCATCTCAATTTGTCGAAGTTGGGCCTTGACTTGATCCAGTTCTCTATTCTTCTTGTGGAATTCTGGGCCAAAGTACAGATTATCAATATAGGCCTTGAGTTCTTGATCAAGTTGAAAAGCTTGTGCAGAGAGCCGATCTCTGAGTTCAGCCACTTGTTCTGCCACATAACCTAATTGTGCTGAGAGACCTTCAATTTTTTCTACAAGAGCATCAAGAGTGTGATTTATCCAGAGTAGTACTTTATTTTGGCTGACTGCATTATCTGTATGCCAATTAAGCACTTCCTCTTGAGGAGTTGTTGCTTGATGTCCATGTAGAGTGATTCCTTGAGGTATCACATAAGGTCTCCTAATAATTTTTTTTCATCAGTTTGGGTCACTAAAGGTGGGAATTCTTTCTCATAATATCTGAGAGTAGCAATACATGGGATTGTACTGACTGGTTGATAAAGATAATCCATGGAGTTTTTTCGGGACAGTCTCGTCTTCTTGAGCATTGGTTTGTTTCTGAGCATTGGAGCTGCTTCAGCATCATCAGGAGGCTCAGGTCTTTTAAAGGAGCAAGGGGCTTGTAGTATCTTCTTCTTCTTTTTCTTGTTCCTCTGTCTTCTAGCATAATCTTCATCATCAGTGTCACTCCATTGGTCAGCACAGTTACAGTCAGAATCACACATAGAGGGATCAACATTCCAAATAAAGTGGCCATTTATATGAGAAACATAAACAGATTTTTCATTCTCATAAAAGTGCACAGGTGGATCATGCTGATCGTGAGTTGTTTGCACCTGAACAGGAGAAATCATATTAATCCTCTTAAAAGATGATCCTCGTAGTGAAGTTTGCTTGATATTTCAGGTCTTTGGAACACAGTAGTCACCGTTCCATTATTATTATGAGTAATAGTTGGAGGTGTTGTAGTATGAACATCAACCTGTTCTTTCGGGAAAGCTTTCTCATAATCAGTAATCCATTCCAGTTGAATGATAGAAGAAAGTTCATCAGTAGTGATCATTCTTGGAATGTTTACAATTACTGGCCCTCTAGCATTATCTGTGAACATGAATAATGCTTCTCCAGTAGTGTTTGGGAGATTGAGATCAAGAGCATGGTCTTGAACTTTGTAGAGAACTTGGTGATGTAAGGTGGCCTGTTCAGCATTAGAATCTTGAATTACTCAAACTAGCTGTATTTGGATCTTTAGCCTTTGACATATTGTTGGATCTGAAGGTCTCATAGTGAAATTAGGGGCTATAGTGAGAATGACACTTCCATTGGAGAGTGTAGTTACTAATGCTCCTATCAAGACATGTTGGTATTCTTTGAAAGTGGTATCTAAAAGAGCAACTTTGGCCGTCACCGGAAGAGATCTTCTTCCATGAAAGGTAAGAATAAGCCTAACTGCTTCTAGATGCAAATGAGTGTAGCCTTAATTTTGGTAATTTTGAATGAGTTCTTGTGGGATTTCTAAGGTTATGTATTGTTTAGCAGTAGTGACCTTTAAACCACACTATTGTAGATGAGAGGATTGGATGACTTCTTTGGGAGGAGGAGAAGGGTTTCTGTTAATGAGATGGCGGATGGAGGTGAATGTTAATGAGATGGCGGATGGAGGTGAAAGTTAATTTTTTTTGTCTTTAGTAAAAAGAGTAAGGACTTATAAAAGGGTATTTAATAGCTTGAGTTTGAGAGTCTTTTAGAACATGAGTGAATTTTACTAATTGATTAATTTTATTGCCAAAAATTTTTTTTAAACTAGAGGGTAATCGACCTATGCTTAGAGAGGTAGAGTGATGTATGGGTAATCGGTCTATGCTTAACCTATGCCAAAGGTCATAGGATAGCAAAACCCTAAAAAAAATTGAAGTTTAGAATCTCCTTCATCTCTGGCAGTGTACCCTTCTTGGTAATTTCGTAAGTATCTACTATTTGGAGTCTTCTTCGACTCGTGCTACTCCCACTAAATCATCAACGAAACCCGATCCAATCAACGTAAGTGGATCAAATCCTTTCTAGTTCCTGAATTTTTCTCTCTTCTGTTGTTTGGTTCTCAAGAAAATCAATTAAATTTTCACACAGTCTGATCTGTTTCCTTTTCATTTCTCCAATTTTTTTATGCAACAAAGGATTTCGCAGCATGGAAGAAGTTCAAGCAGCTCAACCTCAATCACTCGGTAATTCTGGTTTTGCTCTGTTTTTGTTTTAGGGAAAAAAAAATAATTTAATGGATGCATTTGCAAATCAAGAAGATGAAAATGGAGTGATTGCTGAAAGCTCTGCATTTGTTAAAGGGGAAGTTCCAGCAGAATATAGCGTCCCGCCGAAAGTTGATTCTGAAGTTAAAGTCCTTCACGAGAAGGTCACTAAGCAAGTAATTAAGGAAGGCCATGGCCAGAAACCTTCCAAATATTCAACTTGCTTTAGTAAGTATAATGTCCTAATCATGGTTACATTGCAATTAGGATTGAATTCCTGTGTTCTATACACGTTACCTTATAATAAGAGTGCGCTTACAGTTGAAGAATGTTGTTATGTAATTGTGGTTGTGTAAAATTATCTGAACTTATACTTGTGCTACTTACTGCCTTTGATTTCAAATTCAAGTTCAATCTATCATAAAAAATTAGCGTGGCCACGGGCTAAGATAGGATCTTGAAATAGAGCATGTGTTGAGATTATGCAATATCTGCTCTTCACGTGATCGAAGTTAATAGAACACGGGAATGCTTTGAGCCTTATGAGCATTTTTCTTGCATATCCTTTTGCTATTCTTGTAAGGTCAAAATGACGATTTTAAACAAAATATTGTTTGTTGTAGTTCATTACAGGGGTTGGTCTGAAAGCACCCTGCACAAGTTTGAAGACACGTGGCAAGAACAGCGACCAATTGAGATGGTATTAGGAAAAGGTACATAGATGGATGTTTGAACTATTCGATTTATTTTGTCTTTTGGTTGGTACAATCTATGGATTCCTGTCATAATTATTCTAAAACATCTTTGAATTTTCTGATTGAACGTTGTGTCCAAGTATTGTCTGGTGATGTTCTTTTCTATAGTTGTATTAGGCTTAGACACCTATTCATGAATTTTATCAAATGATTGAATAAATTATAAAAATGACAAATTTTGTCTCATATTTAAGCCTCCCACTCCCGTATCATTAATTCCTTGTTTATGCATCATTATCTTTCTAGAACTTTGATATCCAAGCACAAGTTGTCCAATATCTTAGTAAACATGAATGCAAAACAAAGTCAAGAAAGTAAAAATGTTGTGGCCATCGTTCTATTGGACTTGTTATCGGATTCCGATGTATTTGTTCTGCAACAGAAAAGAAAGAAATGACTGGCTTGGCCATTGGTGTGGCAAACATGAAAGATGGTGAGCGTGCATTGCTACGTGTGGGTTGGGAATTAGGATATGGCGAGGAAGGAAGTTTTTCTTTCCCCAATGTTCCTCCCAGGGCAGATTTAGTTTATGAAGTTGAGCTTATTGGCTTTGATGAAACGAAAGAAGTAAGTTGCTATTACTTACTTTATATGGTCGTGGATTTGGTAAGATACTTATAGAATCTGATTCCATAGGGAAAAGCTCGCAGCGATATGACTGTGGAGGAAAGGATTGGTGCAGCAGATCGTAGAAAGATGGATGGAAATGTTTTGTTTCAGCAAGAAAAACTAGAGGAGGCTATGCAACAGTATGAAATGGTTACACACTCATGTTGCTAATGCTCTTCTACATTGCTAACTAGTATTTATTGCTTTTAGCTCATTAAAACTTTATTTTTCTCTTCATTTCGGTTTTGGGTTTCACAAAGTTTTACTATCTTGGTTCTTCTTAGGCCATAGCATATATGGGAGATGACTTCATGTTTCAGCTGTTTGGGAAATATAGGGATATGGCTTTGGCTGTAAAGAACCCATGCCATCTTAACATGGCAGCTTGTCTGATTAAGCTGAACCGTTATGAAGAAGCTATAGGACAATGTACAATTGTAAGTAGATTTTATCCAATCAATTCAGCAGAGCTTGATTTTTCTTTGTGAGATATGTTTAATCTTATTTTGTATTGTGATATTCTGATAATCACTATTATAACTCTGGATATAAAAATTGATAGTTACGACTTCTGCAAGTTCCTTTAACTTAGTTTTTGGTTGTTAATGGAATATAACTACGGAAGTAGAATGATTCTGTAAATATTGCTGTCTATAATATCATAGCGAAAAATGGAACCAGTTGTGTTCTCTCTGACACGAGAGTTACAGTATCATATCGTAAGGGTTTGTTTAATCTTAGCGGAGGGAAACTTCAAACTCAGTTTCCATTATTGCATAATCACACAGTTCAGTCATTCATATACAGAACTTGTGGATATCATCGCCACTAGCTTGTTTTGTCATATTTTGTTATTTTAAGTAAACCTACATAGTTTTCAATAATTCTCTCTTCCTCTCCACGTAGAGAGTTGTTTTACTTCTGGTTCATATGTTCTGCCAAATGATGTTTTATTTTCTCCAAAAAGCAAATTAAGTTATGAAAAACCTTGTTTCTTTTTAATTAAAACAGAAATTAGTTTAAAATTTTACAATAATAGGTACATGAGATTCATTGCTCCCTTGATGTTTGACTGGATGATGGAACTTGAAGGTACTGACTGAGGATGAAAACAATGTCAAGGCTCTATTTAGGAGAGGCAAGTCTAGGGCAGCACTTGGGCAAATAGATCCTGCCAAGGAAGATTTTCAAAAGGCACGCAAGTATGCCCCTGAAGACAAAGCGATTGCAAGAGAATTAAGGTTGCTTGCTGAACACGACAAAGTTGTTTATCAAAAGCAGAAAGAACTATACAAAGGAATCTTTGGACCAAGGCCAGATCCAAGATCTAGTAATAAGCGAAGTGGTAACTTGCTGATTCTCATTTGGCAGTGGTTGCTTTCACTATTTTATGGCCTTGTTAATCTCTTCAAGCGTAAAAGCCCCAAATCTGACTAATTGAATTGAGATGTTTTGATGACTTAACCATTTCTAAGGGCCATGCCTTATGCCTTCGAGGGACTAGTCTTTTTTTTCCTCTGGTGGTTGTTCTCTGTTGGTGATAGTATCATGTGTAAAAAAATTGTGGTGCTTTCACTCTTCTCTATAGAGGAGTCATGTTTTACAACACTACCAACATGTGTTAATGTTACTTTTTTGTTTTGTTGGTTTATTTAATATTGGGAATAGTAAGGGAAAATGAAATTCGCTAGTGTGACTGAAATCAGATACTTGTGTTGCGTGTGTCCCTTTGAATTTATAGGCTTGTGTCGTTAATCCTAGAGTGGAATATAGCTGTCATCATAGATTGTGCCAACATGTTATTCATTCAATACTCTATAATATGATGATGGTTATGGATTCATGGTCATGTTTAAGAAAACCTTTTTTTTATTCACCAGCATATACTAAGTTTAAAGTTGTAGTCTCTTGCTATTATAATATATTAATATATTTCAAAAAAGATCTTGTAAGTGAGAAGATTTGTAAAATAATAAAAAAGGACTAATCACTTTTAAATTTATAATTTTTATTACGCATGAATTTTACTACCTTAATTTAAAGGTGATTAGACTAATCACTTTTCCAAAGCATGCAGTGACAATAGTTGTTGGTCAATGCCTACTAATTCATCAAGATCAAAGGGTAATTTCTTCCGTGCATCACAAGAAACTACTTGAAAAGAGCATGGAGAGCCATAACTCATGAATCCATCATATATCCCTTTTAAATTTGGCATGAACTCCAACCTAAATTTCCTTAATCTAGGCAAGTGAATTTTGGAGAATGAATGTCATTACTGTTACTTCTCCTTCCAATCTCATCAAATCCTCCATCTTATTGCAGTGGCCGTCTCTAATTTCTTCAAGATTTGACAGTTGAAGCAAAAGTTTCTCTAAGAATAGGCTCTTTAAATTTGGACAAAATTCTACATTTATGATCTTTAATCTCATAAATGCAGATGAAGTCACTTCCCTACATATGATCTGCAACTTGATCAAATATCTCAGCACCAAAGTCTCCAGCATAGATAAATCGATTTGCTCAGTGTCAACAATTCTTTCTACACTGTAACAGAAAACTACTGTGCATTTCTTGAGCTTGTCTACATGCAAAAGGCAAGTAGTTAACTCTGATATCATAGCAGTCAATAAATCTCAACTCGGTAGTATTTGCTGGGATTGAAATTTCCTTTGGCAATGGATATGCCAAGAAATGCCACACTTGGTTTCTCCGAAACTTCTTGGATTTCTCCTAGTCTAACATTGAACTTGAACTTCTCTAGCTGAGCAGTGACCAAAGCAAGCATGCAGATTATAGAGAACACAGTGCCAGAAATCTACTTCAAGAGATGATAATCTCGAGGAGGATATGATTTCACCGATGCTGATTTCAGAAACGCTCAGTATCAATGATTTTTGAAAGCCGAGAGCATTAGATGCTAATAACTCCTCTAGAAGGGTTAGTGCTGAGAGAAAATCAGATGGCAAGATGTTAATCATGGTATTGGAAATATATAGCCTTCTCAGGTTGCATAGCTGTTTTATCCGATGTGGAAGTTGTTTTACGTTTCGGCAACCCGAAATGTCGAGAACCATCAACTAAGTGAGTTTTGCCACAGAAGGGATCAATTTCAAATTCCAGCAATTGCTCAATAAAAAGGCACATAGATTCTCTAAGTTAGAAACCGAACCCGGCAGCACCCTAAAAGATCACATGAAATTATATATAAGATAGACAAGTAAATCTCTTATTAATTTAGAGATATTCATTTAATTTCAATTAAAAATGAAGGAGATTCTTCATTCG
This sequence comes from Arachis ipaensis, assembly GCF_000816755.2. Classification (NCBI taxonomy): domain Eukaryota; kingdom Viridiplantae; phylum Streptophyta; class Magnoliopsida; order Fabales; family Fabaceae; genus Arachis; species Arachis ipaensis. The sequence goes on along the minus strand of NC_029790.2, from coordinate 24,614,987 downwards.
AGGGGAGTAGACTACTCAAAAATTTTATACTTCTTTTTTTGCGATAAATAAAAAAAGGAGTTCATCAACAATGAAAAGTTGTTGGGTTTTTCTTTAGTGATAACTTGAATAAAGAGTAAAAGTTTTTAGATTATTTGATCCCAGTGTAAGATGCTGGTGTTTTTGTGGAAAACTGAATTTTCCAAAACACCCAAAACTCACCGGCAAGTGTACCGGGTCGCATCAAGTAGTAAAACTCACTTAGAGTGAGGTCGATCCCACAGGGATTGATGGATCAAGCAACTTTAGTGGGTGATTAGTTTAGTCAAGCTAACATTGAGTGAATTGTGTGAATTTGTAGCCAACAGAATGTAAATAACAGGAAATTTAAAGTGCAGAAAGTAAATGTGCAGAAACTTAAAGAACAAGAAAAGTAAATTGCAAGAATCTTAAATGACAAGAAATGTAAATTGCATAAAAAGTAAAGGGGCTGGGGTGCTGGAAGCAATGTAAACAGAGAAGCAAAATTTCAATGAATAAGAATTTAGAGCAATTGCAGGAAATGTAAATTGGAAGCAATGCAACAGAAAGTAAAAATGCTTGGAAAATTTTAAAAACAGAAAAGCAATGCTTAATTTGCAGCAATTTAAAGGTGGTTCAAGATCTCAGGAGTGAAAGAGACTAGATAACAAGTCTAGATCTCAAATCCTTCCTTGATCCAACAAGAACAATTGCAAAAGAAATAAAGAAAAGTAAATTGCAGAAAGAGTAGAAGAAGAAGCTGCAGATGGAGAATGAAAACAGAATTCCTTCCAATCTCAATCCAAAATTTCAAGACAGAAAAGAAAAATAAGAGAGAAAGCAAAATGAAAACTAAAAAGTGCCAAACTCCCTATTGGAGCTAGCCTCCTTTCAAATCAAGCTCCCCTTTTGAAAATGAGAGTGATGCCTTTATATAGGCTTTTCACAAAATAAAATGAAATTGAAATGAAAAACAAATTAAATGAAAATCCTAATTCTAGCTTGTTCTTGTGCCTTTGAGTGATGATGTGGGCTTTGCTTGCTTTGGATTTGAAGAGAGATGGGTTTGGTTGGCCTCAATTCAATTTGGTGAAGAATTGAATTTAATTGGAATTTTGGTTGAATTTTGGCCCATGGTCCACCTCCCAGGGGAAAGCTCGGCTCTTGGCAAGAGCTTTGGCCAAGAGCTTTGGTTCCCTTCCTTGCCAAAGTGTGCGCACGTTCCTTCCTTGTGACAAGAGAACAAAGGAAGCATTTGCTGGCCATTTTCCTTGGCACAAGAGTAGCGCCTAGTGTCTTCCCTTGGTATCCTTCTTCGAATCCTGGTGGAAGCACTTTGATTCATTTTTGCTTGTTTTTGGCCCTTAAAGATGCCTTTCATCCGTGCCTCAATTCTATGTCAAATATGGATTGCCATATATCGTTGGAAAGCTCTGAATGTCAGCTTTCCAACGCAACTGGAAGCACATCAATCGGACTTTTGTAGCTCAAGTTATAGCCCTTTGAAGGAGGCATGGTCATGCTGTGAGCGCCCAAGTTTAACTTAGCGAAAATTTTTGCCTCCAAGCTCATTTTCCTTGAGGCAAGCCCGAAAAAGCTCTTTGGCAAGAGCTTCAAAGCTCTTTGCCAAGAGCTTGGCTCTTGGTTCCTTCTTCATGTGTTCTTGATAAAGCTCTTGGCAAGAGCTTTTAAGCTCTTGGTAAGAGCTTTGTGTTCTTGCTCCTTGTTTTGAGCCACGCTTTTCTTCCTTTGGGCCACACTTCTCTTCCTTGATTTGGTCATGGGCCATGCTTTTAAAAGCGTGGCCTAAGCCTCCAAAGTGTGATCCAACTTCAAAGTGTACCCCAAAGCTCTTTTCTTCTTTTTAGCTTATTTTGTGCTCTTTTTGCTTCTTTTTCTTCTTATTTCCTACAAAGTTTATTAAATCAAAAGATCAAAGAAATATACCATTTAAGCACCAAAGAATGCAATATTTAAGCACTAATCATAAATTTCTTGTATGAAAAAGCATAGAAAAACATGACATGTTGACATGTCATCATAAGAGAAATCAAGAACTTTTAGACTTTGCATGAAATCAAAGAAGTCATAAGGTATATTTTGAGAGAAAGAGTTGTATTGCAATAACAGGGAAGTAACAGCTGGACATGATGGAGGATCGCCAAGAAAGATATTATCCCAACAAGCATGCATATTTTAGTTTATTCAATATGATTTTTCCCTTCTGTTTGCTTGTTGAAATGCTATCCAAAGCACCTAATGAACCTTCCCACACCCAATACTCAATCAATTCATTTGCATCAACATGATTACCTTCAGTATAGAGAGCACAATATAGAAAACAAGACCTACTTGTGTCATCCTTCAATTTTGTGAAGCTGAATTTCAAACGAGAAAAAACAGATTCTTCCATTTGTTCTATGTTGAGAGCTGAAGCTTTTAACCCCATCAATGAAATCTGCCATTCTGAAATATATCAGTTGCATTTCTCAAGGCACGCCCCACGGTAACAATACCAAGAGGCAATCCCATGCATTCTTTTGCCACATCTTTTGCAATCAGTTTGATGTCCGGAGAGGCCAATGCTTCACCCTTTACTTTGATATCTCTATCTGTTGTTTCCATGCCTCGGCAAACGCTTACCCTTCGAGTAGTTATTATCAATTTGCAACCGTTCTCCACAGTTGGAATTGGTATTCCAACTCTTTCAAGAGAGGATGGCTCCCATAGATCATCCTGAATCAAGGCAAACTTCTTCCTTCTTTGGAAAGCTTCAAACAGTGTGGCAGCGCTTGAAGTCTCATCCTGAAATCCTGAAAGTTCTATATCAAACTTCCCTGCAATAACCTTTTGTAACTCCTCAGTTTTCATGTCCTTTGAGGAACTAACCCAAATAACACTGTCAAATAGTCTATTTTCCCTCAATAGTCCATTGTTAATTTCAGGCATGATAATTTTTTTTCCCCACTCCGCCCATCCCATGAACACCAATAATTCTCACTCTATCATCCAATATGCAGTTCAAAATCTTGTTCAAGCTTTTCTTTTTTGTTGGAAGAGTTTGCCCTTTTCGAGGTGAAGTTTCAGCCAATGAATCATCTGCAAATCGACCTTTCTCTAGAAGTTCTCTCACCTCCTCCATTTTTTTCTCAATAAGTTTTCTGTTATGGTTATTAATAAAAAAGGGGAGGTGCATGAAGGGAGTCACAAATTGCAACACTGAGTTAGTTACAAATACAGGACACGTGGCAATTGATCAATATGAGAGTGAACCAGGCGTAGTGCCAGATAGAAGGTTATTAGCAGGAAGTTGCAACGATATGCTTTTTAGGTATGTTGTGGTAAATTCTCTTTCCCCGTATCTGATGACAAATTCTCTTAACCTTTTATTCTTTTATTCTTCTATTCTTCTTCTTGCTATCCCCTTCCTGCTTATTAAACCTCTTCCTCCCTTTCCAGGTTTCTTGATAGATGCTCGTTGTAGCTGAAGCTGAACTTATTCCTTAATTCCTTTATGACTTCAATTGTTATTATCACATCATTTAGTACTTGTCAATTTACTATTTCATTGAACTTGTTGCTATTTCTTCATACATAATAGAATAAAATTTTCCTTTATAAGTAAATTTCTATTGCAACATCCTTCCATTGGTGCTTTCATTGACAATGTCTGTCGCGGACAACATGAGAATGACAGGCATGGAGGCGGATATTAAAAAACTTTACCAAATGATTGAATTGGTAGCGGAAGAACATAGAGCAGAGAGGACTAGAGCCTCCGAGACTATGAATCTCAAATTTGATGCGCTTTAATCTTCTTTTACGCAACTGCTCCACAATTCGCACCGCTCCAACTCTCCTTGTGAGTTCTCACATGGTGCGAGCTCAACCAGGGACCTGCCGTTTCGCGCGGGATTGCAACCCCGAAGGGTGAATGTCGATCTGTCGAAATTTGATGGGAGTGATGCCTTGGGTTGGATTTTTTCATGGATCAATGTTTCGATTTCTTCCGAGTTCCAATGAAGAACAGGTGGGTTTAGCAGCGATTCAAATGTCGGGATCGGCCATTCCATAATTTCAATTATCACAGTGAGCGGCACAACTCCGTTCATGGACTCAACTCGAGGGAGATTGAGCTCAAGTTCGGACCCTCATTGTTCGAGTCTCCCAGGTAATTGCTCTTCAAGCTTCAACAACATGGAACGGTGAGTGAGTATTATTCCGAATTTGTTGCTTTAGCTAATCGTACTCAGATTGAACCACCTAGTGCCCTTAGGGACTGCTTTATAAGTGGATTAAGGCAGGATATTCAAAGAGAAGTGAAAGCTCAGCGTCCTCCAAGTTTGATGCGTGCTGTGACTTTGGCAAGACTGTATGAAGATAAATTTACCCTCGAACCATGTCACACTACAGGGCTGGCTACCCATAGCCCTTAGTTTGCTAACCAAGCTGTCGCCGCTACTCTAAAACCTAACACACGCCAATCCTTTCCTCCACTCCTTCCTACACCACCACAATAGCCCCTACCAAACACTACCAGAAATTCCACTCGAAAACTTACTCCGACTGAAGTCCAAAGTAAAAGGGAGAAAGGGTTATGCTACTGGTATGATGAGAAATTCTCAGCAAGTCATCGTTGTACCAATCGGCACTTCATGTCATTACAGCTTGAATTGGGGGATGAGACAGTGTCCGGGGGGGCCAACGGATGCATCTATGGGTGAGACCACGAACTTGCAGGTGTTGGATCATCATATCATTGAGCATCATTTATCCTATAACGCCATGCATGGTATTGAAGGCCCAACCATGATTCGAATTAAAGCCTTTATCAATGGCTTAGAGGTTCAGGCCTTACTTGATGGGGGTAGTTTTGATAGTTTTATTTAGCCCCGCATTGCTAAGTTTTTAAACTTACTGGTGGAGCCTACACTAGAGTTCAAAGTGATGGTTGGTGATTTTGATGTTCTGTCAGTGGAACGTCGGATTGGGGCTTTAGAGGTTGATCAAGTAGGTTGCATCGTTACGATCCCTAATGTTTTTGTTTTGCATGTGGTGGAAGGCGACTTGGTCATTGGCACTACATTGCTTAAGTTCTTGGAGCCCATATAATAGATTATGATGCAACTTTTTTGCGATTTATGCACATTGGTCAACTCACCACTATGTAGGAATGGAAATCGTAGAGAAAAATCAATCACCCTTACAGCTACCAGTTTCTATGGACCCTAAGTTAATGCAATTATTGACTAAGTATGCTGCTGTCTTTGCTAAACCTTCGGGCTTACCACCACAGCGGGCTCATGACCACTGCATTCCCTTGGTTAAGGACGCAGAACCGGTGAAGGCGAGACCATATCGGTATCCTCATAGTCAGAAAATCTAAATTGAATTGATGGTACAGGAAATGATTGATGAGGGAATTATTCAACCTAGCAAGAGCCATTTTGCATCTCGAATCTTGCTAGTGCGAAAGAAAGACGGGGCGTGGAGATTTTGCACTGATTACTGTGCTTTAAACAATATTACGATCAAAGACAGTTTTCCGATTCCAACTGTGGATGAATTGTTAGATGAGCTGTTTGATGCTCATGTCTTTTCTAAGTTGGATCTTCGCTCTGGCTATCACCAAATCTTGGTTAAGCCTAATGACTATTTCAGAACTACTTTTTGGACTCATCAAGGTCTTTATGAGTGGCTTATGATGCCATTCGATTTTAACAAATGCACCAGCCACGTTCTAAAGCCTCATGAATGACGTGTTTCACCCATATCTCAGAAAATTTGTGTTAGTATTTTTTGATGACATTTTAGTCTATAACGCATCTTGGGAGCTACACTTTCGACACTTGGAAACTGTTCTTCAAGTTTTACAGCAGGAGCAATTGTGCGCAAAGTTCTCTAAATATTTGTTTGGTACTCATGAAGTTGATTATTTGGGTCATACAATTTTCGGGGGTGGGGTTCACATGGAGGCTGATAAAGTCCAGGCAGTCCTCAGCTGGAGCAGCCACAAAACCTTAAGCAACTACGAGGGTTCTTAGGGCTTACTGGGTATTACCGCCACTTCATTAAAGGGTATGCTACTCTTGCAGCTCTGTTGATTGATCTTCTAAAAAAGGATGCTTTTAATTGGAGTGCTCAAGCTGATTTGGCTTTTGAAAATCTCAAGAGAGCTATCTCTTCCAAACCAGTATTGGCTTTGGCAAATTTTGAGCTACTCTTTGAAGTTGAAACTGATGCTTCCGGGTCCGGCATGGGTGCGGTGTTGACACAGAACAAACACCCCATTGCTTTCTTTTCTAAGAAATTATTATCCACAATGCATAATCAGTCATCTTACACGCGGAAATTCTATGGCATCACCGAGGCCATTGCAAAATTTCTCCATTATCTATTGGGGAAGAAATTCATCATTCGCACAGATCAGTAGAGTCTTAAGGCACTATTCGAACAGAATCTGTACACTCCTGAGCAACATAAGTGGCTGCACAAGCTGCTAGGATATGATTTCAGGATCCACTACAAGCCCGGAGTGGATAAATTTCTTGCTGATGCCCTTTCTAGATCATGTTTTGTTGCTTGGTCATCACAAAAGTCCGATTGGCTGCACCATCTAAAAATTTAAATTGCTCAGGATGCTAGCCTCAATGCCATTGTGCAGCAATGCAAAGAGGGTTCCTCGAATGATGCAAACTATGCTTTGAGAAATGGAATTCTCTTGTGACGAGACCGGGTGTTAATTCCCCAAACCAGCAGCTTAATCAATTCAATTCTAAATGAATATCATGATAGAGCTGTGGGAGGGCAGTCTGGCCAAATTTGTGCGACCTCTTATTGGCCTCACATGCAACGTCAAATACGTAGCTATGTGTTATTGTGTACTACTTGTCACTTGTCAGTAGGCGAAGGCTGAGACGAAGCTTCCCGCGGGGTTGTTGCAGCCTCTTCCCATACCTATGAGAGTTTGGAAGAACATTTGTATGGATTTTATTGTTGTTTTACCTCCCTCTGCTGGTTTTTCGATGATTATGGTGGTTGTAGACCGTTTAACCAAATTTGCTCATTTTATTCCACTCAAGCAGGATTTTAGTCGCAAAAGGGTTGCTGAGGCTTTCATAAAAAATGTGGTTAAACTGCATGGGTTTTCCTATTCTATTGTTTCAGATAGGGATAAGGTCATTGTCAGTTGATTTTGGCAGCAACTTTTTGTAACACCCTAATTACCCTTAGCCTTACCTCTAGCCATAAAGCAAAGGTTAATCAGAGGTTACGACAGTCCTAAGGCTTATACATATATAAGGGAATAATATATTGTAGAAGCCTGATGAAGGATTAAGCTCAAAGACAGAAGTACAAAAGCGTGAAACGTTCACACGAAGCTAACGCATAAGATACAAGGCATATGTATAAGAGAATAAAACATATATAAATATAAGAATATAATAATCATAGAGAACTAGCCGTTGCTTACGGAGTTTAAGCCGACTAGTTACAAATAGAAAGATACAGAGTTTTAGAATTTAAAACAGCTTATACAACATATCTCTCAAATAAGCCTCTAAGGCCATAAAGATAAATATACAAAAGGTGAGAGAATACTATGATGAAAGTAAATCAGAAATAAACAAGGAACGAACCATACTCCGCTCTGTCACCATATCCGCAATCTCACCGAAGTAGATTATGAACTGCGTCTGAAAAATAACAACAAAGTATGGAATGTGGATAATTATCCGATCCATGTGCAGCCCTAACAAACCTTATATCAAATCGAATGGTTTTCAATAATCTTTATTTCTAAACTAAATTCAACAAATTTTGGAAATTGAGGCAAAAGTTATGATCAAACAAAATTCACCAAAAATCCATTTTTAACCAAAAGTTCACAAATGCCAACTTTTTCCATTTTCACAATTCAAACCAACCAAAACCAAATAAAACCATTCCAAACTCCATTTTTCATCAACATCTAACCTTTACATCATATCACACCATTCGTACCATCTATTCCATCACACTTCCTCATTCTCAATCTCAACATGAATTATATATAACACTAAAATCAACCTTTCACCAACACTTTCATCAATCATAAATCTATCAATATCAATCATCATAACAAATATCATCTCATCTTAATCTATATATTCCACACCTAAAATTACTCAACCATTACACCATATATTACTACCAATCTATAATTTAGCAATACATAACATCATCAATTTCATATACCAAATTCTACTTGTAAACTCAAATCTCAACAATTTACATCATAAACTATCATCCCACCATACTCTATCAACATCAATAAACCCCATCTATCATTAACAATCCTCAAAAATCATCACTATCCAATTCCCACATCATATATCAACATCATCAATAATCATCAACAATACCAACAACTCTCAACTACCATAACAAATATCAACCTTTAATATCTCAATTTATCAACTCCTTAAACACTCATCTCCAATTACCAACAACATAATATTCATCATTACTCATCAACCACATCAACAACCATCCACAATTAACATTAAATAACATATAATTATTCATACATCAACCATATCCAATCCTATCTTAAGGTTAACTAGCCTAAGTTTCCAGAAACATTACATATTACATAAAGAAAACTGAAACCATACCTTGGCCGATTCTCAATATGCTCAAACACCAAACTTGATTCCAATCAAGCTTCCACCAAGCTCTAAACCATCAAAGCCAAATCAAAAGCCACCATCAACTCCAAAAATAAGCTTCATACATACAACATAACCATACATCAATAACTAAAGCTCATACTATACCAAACCACAAGGATAAAGAGATTGCTTACCTTATCCAATGAGATTAGGGGTAAAATCCATCAATTATCCGCTACTAGAGATCACCTAAACAAGCAAAACCACAAAATCTACTCAAAACCATAACCTCAAAAATGGAGAAATCTAGGACACGAAACTGGGGCTTGAGCTTCAAGTTCTTACCAAGTTTGCTTCAATAGAAATGTAGAGCTCGACGAGAGCTTCACGTGGCTGCAAACGGCTCGTCAATCGAAACTCCGGATCAAAAGTTATAGCTCCCAGAAGTTGGAGGTGAATAGTGTCACCCCCTTCCTTCTCCCTTCTCTCTTCTCACTGTCCCTCTCTCTTTCTTTTCTGAAAAATGAGCTCAAAGCTCATTTAATGAGCTTATATATGTTGGACCTTGGACCCGGTTTGGGTCCAGTCTAATCCGTTAGCGTTTTAAGCCCGTTTGGTCCACTTTGGGCCAAAACCTTTAAGATTAGTGCCCGATTTTCAATTCTAAATTATTTTCATCCTTTCAAAATAATAAATCAATTTTTTCAGAATATTATTTTTCTCAAAACATAGTACCGGACAAGCTTAAACCGGTTCGACCGGTTCGGCTGTCGGTTCTCGGTCTTTCGCAGAAAATAAATTTTCTAACTCAGAAAAATTCACTGAAACCAAATTTCACCTTTATATTTTCAAATTAAAAAATTCTAAATTTTGAATCCATCTCGGGCACTTAAAATTATAATTTTATCAAAATGATTTTACGTGAAAAATTTCAGTTCTTACATTCTCCCCTCCTAATAAAAATTTCACCCTCAAAAATTCGAATTACACTATATATTCTCCTCAAAGCGTTCTACCGTGTCAATGTCCCCTCTCGCCTTTCGCTGCGTCACTCTGATTATCGTCACCAAGCACCCGAAATTTTTTCCTTAAGACAAAAACCGATTTTTGTAACATGTTTCTAAAACCTTCAAAACAAGATCAAGATCAAACCTTTTTCAACGGACTCAAAAATCATTTATTCTTAAATCAATTACTTTGAACCACAATTTTCTTAAATTCATTTAAAATCCTTAAATCATAATTTCAAGTTGAATTCCTTTTTAATAAGATAAAATATTAAACCAAAATCACAAATCAAGAAAATCTTAAAACTCACCTTTTCTGTAAACCATATTATCTAAACCAAGAGTTTTGATTAAGTTTCAAAAGCAAAACATTTAAACCAAAAGTTTCAAACTAATTTTCAAAATCGTTTTAAGCTTTAAAACCTTTTTAACAAGAATCTAAGCCATACCGTGAAGAAATTGAAAATCTTAACTAAAAACTGCAAAAAAAACAATCGGCACTTCTGTTGCCACCAGTGCCGAACCGCACCCATCAACTGCTATACTGCAAACTCCACGAACTGGTTTCCCAGAACATGTTGAGCTTATAACGCATAGGCTAGGTTATCCATCCTCACTACCTCTCCGTTAACGTAATTGGCCTCGTTCAGGAGTTGCCATTCGGGTTTTCCTTCCACACCAAAAAATTGATATCAAGGTGATTAATCTTAATATCTCAAGCTCAATGCTTTAATTACCCCCAAAGGCACTCACAAACAAGTATGCTATGCATATCAAGCAGATAACCTAAATAGCATGAAAGAAAAATGACCCAGAGTGTGCAACAAAGCATAATCGGTCTATCCCTCAGGCTCACGAGGACGAACCACTCTGATACCACTATAAGGGAATAAAATATTGTAGAAGCCCGATGAAGGATTAAGCTCAAAGACAAAATTACAAAAGCGTAAAATGTTCACATGAAGCTAACACATAAGATACAAGGCAAATGTATAAGAGAATAAAACATATATAAATATAAGAATATAATAATCATAGAGAACTAGCCGCAGCTTGCGGAGTTTAAGCCGACTAGTTACAAATAGAAAGATACAGAGTTTTAGAATTTAAAACAGCTTATACAACCTATCTCTCAAATAAGCCTCAAAGGCCATAAAGATAAATATACAAAAGGTGAGAGAATACTATGACGAAAGTAAATCAGAAATAAACAAGGAACGAATCATACTCCGCTCTGTCACCATATCCGTAATCTCACCGAAGTAGATTATGACCTGCGTCTGAAAAACAATAACAAAGTATGGAATGAGAACCGGGGGTTCTTAGTATGGTAACAGTGCCCAATGATGTAAGATGTAAGGTTCCGGGATGCCGAAGGCAATCCTAGAACTTCATATCACATACGGATATTCAAGCTTAGAACAAAATATAATTAACGTAAACCTTAAAAAATAAACAGGGTTTTCTAAACTTAAAGGATTCTAACTAATACTAATCACACCGCTGTATCTCACAGCCTTCGCCAACCTAACCTCCGTGCGATCCCATCACCACCACCTACCTAATCTCCTCAGCACCAGACAAATACAAGATAAATGCAAGCAAGTAAAACACATAGAGTATTCATTTATAGCAAGTAATTCAAGATGCAAGTAGGCATGTTATATAATTAGGCAAACTCAAGTAAACAAAGCAAGCAAGCATGTAGAAGATGCACATGATGAATGTCTACCCTATTGGCTGTGATATCACATGTCGGTTACCGCCAAACCCAACAGAAAATCCGGTCGACAACTCCTGGATTAGCCTCTCTATTGCGCATAAGGAGGAAAATTCCGAGGGATGAGTGCCCTACCACCTTCTCGTTTCAGAGAGAAACATTCCGAGGGAGAGTGCCCTACCACCTTCCTCTGGATGTCGCATAATTCCGCGGGTTAGTGCCCTACCACCTTGCAATAAGAGAGAAGTCGCATTTTTAGGAGGAATTTCAAGGGATAAGTGCCCTACCACCTTCTCCTTTCAGAGGGAAACATTCCGAGGGAGAGTGTCCTACCACCTTCCTCTGATTGAGAGAAATATGAGTGAGAAGCCCAGATTCAACTCTCATATCCGAACATAGGCGGGAATGCCACAGCCCCTACGACGGAGAATAATGCACATCGTAATCACATATTTAATCTCAGAGACCACTGCTCATAGCACACTTCCACTCATACTCGTCACAACCATCATCAATTCACAACTTTCTAATCCGAACTCACTAGTTCGTCACTTTCTCAATTCATATACCATTCTTCCTTCGCACCCCATCAAACCCATCCTCAGTACACCAGAAACCTAGGCCTCCGTCTTCTAACTTTTCAAAGTAAAACCCAATTAAACCTCCTAGGACCATTCCCTTATTCCGATACCCAAAAATAAGCCCAAAAGTCTTAAAATGGTGTCACAGAAGCTTATAAGTTTGTTGGGAATGTGAAATAATTGAAAACAAAGTTTAAGTTTGAGAAACAGGGGCGTGTGCGTACGCATAGGGGTGTGCGTACGCACAGGTACCAAAATTCTCAATGTCCGTTCACTCGCACAACCTGTGCTAGCGCCCCCAACAGACTGACCTTCCCAACGTGTGCGTGCGCACAGGGCTATGCGTACGCACAAGTTATAAAACTTTCTTGGTGTGTGCATGCGCACAAGTCTGTGTGTACGCACATACCAGAAATCATAAAATTCTGCAACTCTGCAGAATTCCAGATTTTGACACAATTTTTTGAATGATCATAACTTCCTCTACAAAAATCCAAATTTTACAAATCTTATATCAAATCAAAGGGTTTTCAATAATCTTTATTTCTAAACCAAATTCAACAAATTTTAAAAATCGAGGCAAAAGTTATGATTAGACAAAGTTCACCAAAAATCTATTTTTAACCAAAAGTTCACAAATGCCAACTTTTCCCATTTTTACAACTCAAACCAACCAAAACCAAATAAAACCATTCCAAACTCCATTTTTCATCAACATATATCCTTTACATCATATTACACCATTCGTACCATCTATTCCATCACACTTCCTCATTCTCTATCTCAACATCAATTATATATAACACTAAAATCAACATTTCACCAACACTCTCATCAATCATAAATCTATTAATATCAATCATCATAACCAATATCATCTCATCTTAATCTATATATTCCACACCTAAAATTACTCAACCGTTACACCATATATTACTACCAATCTATAATTTAGCAATACATAACATCATCAATTCCATATACCAAATTCTACTTGCAAACTCAAATCTTAACAATTTACATCACAAACTATCATCCCACCATACTCTATCAACATCAATAAACCCCATCAATCATTAACAATCCTCAAAAATCATCACTATCCAATTCCCACATCATACATCAACATCATCAATAATCATCAACAATACCAACAACTCTCAACTACCATAACAAATATCAACCTTTAATATCTCAATTTATCAACTCCTTAAACACTCATCTCCAATTACCAACAACATAATATTCATCATTACTCATCAACCACATCAACAACCATCCACAATTAACATCAAATCACATATAATTATTCATACATCAACCATATCCAATCCTATCTTAGGGTCAACTAGCCTAAGTTTCCAGAAACATTACATATTACATAAAGGAAATCGAAACCATACCTTGGCCAATTCCCAATATGCTCAAACACCAAACTTGATTCCAATCAAGCTTCCACCAAGCTCCAAACCATCAAAGCCAAATCAAAAGCCACCACCAACTCCAAAAACAAGCTTCATACATACAACATAACCATACATCAACAAATAAAGTTCATACTATACCAAACCACAAGAATAAAGAGGTTCCTTACCTTATCCAATGAGATTGGGGGTAAAATTCATCAATTACTTGCTACTAGAGATTACCTAAACAAGCAAAACTACAAAATCTACTCAAAACCATAACCTCAAAAATGCAGAAATTTAGGGCACAAAACTGGGGCTTGAGCTTCGAGTTCTTACCAGATTTGCTTGGATAGAAATGTAGAGCTCAACGAGAGCTTCGCATGGCTGCAAATGGCTCGTCAATCGTAACTCCGGATCAAAAGTTATGGCTCCCGGAAGGTGGAGGTGAATAGGGTCACCCCCTTCCTTCTCCCTTCTCTCTTCTCACCGCCCCTCTCTCTTTCTTTTCTGAAAGATGAGCTCAAAACTCATTTAATGAGCTTATATATGTTGGACCTTGGGCCCAGTTTGGGTCTGGTCCAATCCGTTAGCGTTTTTAGCCCGTTTGGCCTACTTTGGGCCAAAACCTTTAAGATTAGTGCCCGGTTTTCAATTCTAAATTATTTTCATCCTTTCAAAATAATAAATCAATTTTTCAAAATATTACTTTCCTCAAAACACAGTACCGGACAGGCTTAAATCGGTTCGACCGGTTCGGCTGCCGGTTCTCGGTCTTTCGTAGAAAATACATTTTCTGACTCAGAAAAATTTACTGAAACCAAATTTCACCTTTATATTTTAAAATTAAAACTTATAAATTTTGAATCCATCTCGGGCACTTAAAATTATTATTTTATCAAAATAGTTTTATGTGAAAAATCCTGGTTCTTACATTCTCCCCTCCTAATAAAATTTTTGCCCTCAAAAATTTGAATTACGCTATATATTCTCCTCAAAGCGTTCTACCGTGTTAATGTCCCCTCTCGCCTTCCGTTGCGTCACTCTGATTATCATCACCAAGCACCCGAAATTTTTTCTTAAGACAAAAATCGATTTTTGTAACATGTTTCTAAAACCTTCAAAACAAGATCAAGATCAAACCTTTTTCAAAGGACTCAAAAATCATTTATTCTTAAATCAATTACTTTGAACCACATTTTTATTAAATTCATTTAAAATCCTTGAATCATAATTTCAAGTTGAATCCCTTTTTGATAAGATAAAATATTAAACCAAAATCACAAATCAAGAAAATCTTAAAACTCACCTTTTCTGTAAATCATATTATCTAAACCAAGAGTTTCGATTTAGTTTCAAAAGCAAAATATTTAAACCAAAAGTTTCAAACTAATTTTCAAAATCGTTTTAAGCTTTAAAACCTTTTTAACAAGAATCTAAGTCATACCGTGTAGAAATTAAAAATCTTAACTAAAAACCGCAAAAGAAATAATCGGCACTTCTGTTGCCACCAGTGCCGAACCGCACCCATCAACTGCTATACTGCAAACTCCACGAACTAGTTTTCCAGAGCATGTTGAGCTCGTAACACATAGGCTTGGTTATCCATCCTCACTACCTCTTCGTTAACGTAATCGGCCTCGTTCATGAGTTGCCATTCAGGTTTTCCTTCCACACCAAACAATTGATATCGAGGTGATCAGTCTCAATATCTCAAGCTCAGTGCTTTAATTACCCCTAAAGGCACTCACAAACAAGCATGCTATGCATATCAAGCAGATAACCTAAATAGCATGAAAGAAAAATGACCCAGAGTGTGCAACGAAGCACAATCGGTCCATCCTTCAGGCTCACGAGGACGAACCGATCTGATACCACTAAATGTATCACCCTAATTACCCTAAGTCTTACCTCTATCCGTAAAGCAAAGATTAATCAGAGGTTATGATATTCCTAAGGCTTATACATATTTATATATATATAAGGGAATAATATATTGTAGAAGCCTGATGAAGGATTAAGCTCAAAGACAGAATTACAAAAGCATGAAACGTTCACACAAAGCTAACGCATAAGATACAAGGCATAGGTATAAGAGAATAAAACATATATAAATATAAGAATATAATAATCATAGAGAACTAGCCGCAACTTGCGGAGTGTAAGCCAACTAGTTACAAATAGAAAGATACATAGTTTTAGAATTTAAAACAGCTTATTCAACCTATCTCTCAAATAAGCCTCTAAGGCCATAAAGATAAATATACAAAAGGTGAGAGAATACTATGACAAAAGTAAATCAGAAATAAACAAGGAACGAACCATACTACGCTCTGTCACCATATCCGCAATCTAACCGAAGTAGATTACGACCTGCGTCTGAAAAACAACAACAAAGTATGGAATTAAAACTGGAGATTTTCAGTATGGTAACAGTGCCCAATGATGTAAGATGTAAGGCTCCGGGACGTCGAAGGCAATCCTAGAACTTCACATCACATACGGATATTCAGCTTAGAACAAAATATAATTAACGTAAACCTTAAACAATAAACAGGATTTTCTAAACTTAAAGGATTCTAACTAATACTAATCACACCGTTGTATCCCACAGCCTTCGCCAACCTAACCTCCGTGCGATTCCATCACCACCACCTACCTAACCTCCTCAGCACCAGACAAACACAAGATAAATGCAAGTAAGTAAAACACATATAGTATTCATTTACAGCAAGTAATTCAAGAAGTAAGTAGGCATGTTATACAATTAGGCAAACTCAAGTAAACAAAGCAAGCAAGCATGTAGAAGATGCACATGATGAATGTCTGCCCTATTGGCTGTGATATCACATGTCGGTTATCGCCAAACCTGACAGAAAATCCGGTCGACAACTCCCGGGTTAGTCTCTCTATTGCGCATAAGGAGGAAAATTCCGAGGGATGAGTGCCCTACCACCTTCTCCTTTCAGAGGGAAACATTCCGAGGGAGAGTGCCCTACCACCTTGCAATCAGAGAGAAGTCACATTTTCAGGAGAAATAATTCCGAGGGATAAGTGACCTACCACCTTCTCCTTTCAGAAGGAAACATTCCGAGGGAGAGTGCCTTACCACCTTCCTCTGGTTGCAAGAAATATGAGTGAGAAGCCCAGCTTCAACTCTCATATCTGAACATAGGCGGGAGACTGCCACAGCCCCTACGACGGAGAATAATGCACATCGTAATCATATATTTAATCTCAGAGACCACTGCTTATAGCACACTTCCACTTATACTCGTCACAACCATCATCAATTCACAACTTTCTATTCCGAACTCACTAGTTCGTCACTTTCTCAATTCATATACCATTCTTCCTTCGCACCTCATCAAACTCATTCTCAGTACACCAGAAACCTAGGCCTTCGTCCTCTAACTTTTCAAAGTAAAACCCAATTAAACCTCCTAGGACCTTTCCCTTATTCCGATACCCAAAAATAAGCCCAAAAGTCTTAAAATGGTGTCACAGAAGCTTACAAGCTTGTCGGGAAGGTGAAATAATTGAAAACAAAGTTTAAATTTGAGAAACAGGGCATGTGCGTATGCACAGGGGTGTGCACACGCGCACGCCCAGGAAGTTCCAAAACGTGTGCATACGCATAGGGGTGTGCGTATGCACATGTACCAAAATTCACAATGTCCGTTCACTCGCACAACCTATGCTAGCGCCCCCAGCTGACTGACCTTCCTAACGTGTGCGTGCGCACAGGGCTGTGCGTACGCACAAGTTGTAAAACTTTCTTGGTGTGTGCGTGCGCATAAGGCTGTGCGTACGCATATACTAGAAATCATAAAATTCTGCAACTCTGCAGAATTCCAGATTTCGACATCAATCTTTGAATGATCATAACTTCCTCTATAAAAATCCAAATTTAACAAACCTTATATCAAATCGAAGGGTTTTCAATAATCTTTATTTTTAAACCAAATTCAACAAATTTTGAAAATCGAGGCAAAAGTTATGATTAGACAAACTTTCCCAAAAATCCATTTTTAACCAAAAGTTCACAAATGCCAACTTTTCCCATTTTCACAACTCAAATCAACCAAAACCAAATAAAACTATTCCAAACTCCATTTTTCATCAACATCTAACCTTTACATCATATTACACCATTCGTACCATCTATTCCATCACACTTCCTCATTCTCAATCTCAATATGAATTATATATAACACTAAAATCAACCTTTCACCAACACTTTCATCAATCATAAATCTATCAATATCAATCATCATAACCAATATCATCTCATCTTAATCTATATATTCCACACCTAAAATTACTCAACCATTACACCATATATTACTACCAATCCATAATTTAGCAGTACATAACATCATCAATTCCATATACCAAATTCTACTTGTAAACTCAAATCTCAACAATTTACATCACAAACTATCATCCCACCATACTCTATCAACATCAATAAACCCCATCAATCATTAACAATCCTCAAAAATCATCATTATCCAATTCCCACATCATACATCAATATCATCAATAATCATCAACAATACCAACAACTCTCAACTACCATAACAAATATCAACCTTTAATATCTCAATTTATCAACTCCTTAAACACTCATCTCCAATTACCAACAACATAATATTCATCATTACTCATCAACCACATCAACAACCATCTACAATTAACATCAAATCACATATAATTATTCATACATCAGCCATATCCAATCCTATCTTAGGTCAACTAGCCTAAGTTTCCAGAAACATTACATATTATATAAAGAAAACTGAAACCATACCTTGGCCGATTCCCAATATGCTCAAACACCAAACTTGATTCCAATCAAGCTTCCACCAAGCTCCAAACCATCAAAGCCAAATCAAAAGCCACCACCAACTCCAAAAACAAGCTTCATACATACAACATAACCATACATCAACAACTAAAGCTCATACTATACCAAATCACAAGGATAAAGAGGTTGCTTACCTTATCCAACGAGATTAGGGGTAAAATCCATCAATTACTCGCTACTAGAGATCACCTAAACAAGCAAAACCACAAAATCTACTCAAAACCATAACCTCAAAAATGCATAAATCTAGGGCACGAAACTGGGGCTTGAGCTTCAAGTCCTTACCAGGTTTGCTTAGATAGAAACGTAGAGCTCGATAAGAGCTTCACGTGGCCGTAAACGGCTTATCAATCGGAGCTCCGGATCAAAAGTTATGGCTCCCGGAAGGTGGAGGTGAATAGTGTCACCCCCTTCCTTCTCCCTTCTCTCTTTTCACCGCCCTTCTCTCTTTCTTTTCTGAAAAATGAGCTCAAAGCTCATTTAATGAGCTTATATATGTTGGATCTTGGGTCAGGTTTGGGTCCGGTCCAACCTGTTAGCGTTTTAGCCCGTTTGGTCCGCTTTGAGCCAAAACCTTTAAGATTAGTGCCCGGTTTTCAATTCTAAATTATTTTCATCCTTTCAAAACAATAAATCAATTTTTTCAGAATATTATTTTCCTCAAAACACAGTACCGATAGGCTTAAACCGGTTCGACTGATTCGGCTGCCGATTCTCGGTCTTTCGCAGAAAATACATTTTCTGACTCAGAAAAATTCACTGAAACCAAATTTCACCTTTATATTTTCAAATTAAAACTTCTAAATTTTGAATCCATCTCAGGCACTTAAAATTATTATTTTATCAAAACGGTTTTACATGAAAAACCCCGGTTCTTACACTTTTCAAGATGCAAGGCACAAGTCTGGCGATGAGTTCTTCCTATCATCCTCTAACGGATGGGCAAAGTGAAGTTGTGAATAAGACCTTAGAGATGTACTTGCGTTGTTTCTATTTTGACAGCCCACGAAGATGGTTTGAGATGCTTCTATGCGCCCCTTTCTGGTACAACACCAGCGTGCATAGCTGTACTAAAATGTCGCCTTTTAAGGCATTATATGGCCGAGACCTCCCAACTTGGTGCGGTATGAATTCTGCCCTAATGATGAGCAATCTTTGCAAGATATGCTACAAGCTAGAGATCAATTCCTTGATCAGCTCAAGCTTAATCTCACTCACTCACAGCAGTTTATGAAGCACTATAAGCGTCGAAGGCACTTGGAGTTGGAAGTGAAGAACTTTGTCCTGGTCAAACTCCAACCTTATAGACAACATTCAGCAGCTTTACAGAAGAACCAGAAACTTAGTATGCGTTACTTTGGCCCTTTCGGATTAGTCACAAGCTCAGTCTCGTGGTATATCGTTTGGTACTACCTGTAGAAGCTAGAATTCATAATGTTTTTCACATCTCCTCCTTAAAGTGGTTTCGTGGTGAGCAGCATGATCATTACTTGCCAATGCCACTTCGCTCTACTGAATTTGGACCTATCATTGAACCTCACAAATTGCTGGCTACTAGAACAATTTTAAAGGATGGGAAAGAAGTACAAGAAGTTTAGGTTCAGTGGGGGCAAAGTGCGGGTGCTAAGGTTACTTGGGAAGAAGATAACAAATTCTGATGTGTTTATCCCACTTTCAACCTTGAGGACAAGGTTGTTGTTGAAGAGGAGGGTAATGTTATAGTTATTAATAAAAAGGGGGAGGTGCATAAAGGGAGCGTCACAAATTACAACAGTGAGTTAGTTATAAATACGGGACACGTAACAATTGATCAGGATGAGAGGGGACCGAGGCATAGTGCCAGAGAGAAGGTTATTAGCAGGAGGTTGCAAGGATATGCTCTTTAGGCATGTTGTGGTAAATTCTCTTCCCATATACCTAATGACAAATTCTCAGAACCTTTTATTCTTCTATTCTTCTTCCTGTTATCCCTTTCCTGCTTTTAAATCTCTTCCTCCCTTTCCAGGTTCCTTAATGGATGTTCACTGTAGCTGAGATGCAACTGAACTTATATTTCTTAATTCTTTTATGATTTCAATTGTTATTATCACATCATTTAGTACTTATTAATTTACTATTCCATTGAACTTGCTATTACTTCTTCATACATAATAGAATAATTTTTTTTTATAAGTAAATTTTTACTACAATACCCTTTCATTCTCCCCTCTTTATTCTTGAACTATAATAAAATGGAGAGAAAACTTGTGCTTCCACTTTCTTGTTCAACTTTTCTGATGATCTTATTTACTTCATTTGCAATCTCATCAACATGTTTCAGCTATAATTCTACTTCTTTCTTTGGATTCATCCCTTTTTGAAGCCACCTTTGATTTAGCTTGGCCCACATATCAATTTTTTGGGCATCTAGCTCCTTCAACAATGACTTGAGCATGTTCAAATTCCTTTTGAATCTTCTAAGGTGTCTAATATGATGACCAAGTGATTCTTGAAGACAGTTCTGTGTACAGAGGCAGCTCATAACTCCCATGATCGCACCAACGATGTTAATAGCCATTTCAAAATCAAATATATATCTGGTTAAGACACAAGAAGGTGCTCTTCAGTTTGGATTAATTATATAGTATGTAGTTTCAATATGTCTAAGAAGATAAGAACAAATTTACAAGTTATTTTACACATTTACATAATTTGAATATAGACCTATTTCAGAAGGATTTGTCATACCTTGTACTTTCAGAAAAAGTCTCACTTGTAAGCTCAAACTATCGCTGCTAGATCTTGAATGAAAGTACAGACATACAAATAAGGGACACATTAAAGAAAAAAGAACAAAACTAGTAATCAATTATCAGTTTAGGAGGGTCTAAAACAAGTTTTTTAATATTGAGCTCACCTGATAAGAATTTATGATCTTCCGCTTCAATTAACACCGGCTAGAACCTCGAAAGAGAAATGGAATTCTTGATGCTGTTTTGCAACGATAGACATTGACTCAATGTCTTGAGTTGAGTGTTGACTATGATAGTGTGACACAATCTAAAGTTAATCATAATCAACTACTAATATAAAATAGATGTTAAAATAGAATATACATTAAAATAACTTAAACAATACACGTTTATACACAAATATATCATAACTTAATTGGTAATTTATTTTTTACGTACGCATAGCATTTTTTATTTACAAAACTAAAATAAATCACCTCAGCGACTTTTAATATATCTAGTTTGAGTCACGTCACTAACGTCGTTATCCAACTTGAGTTACATCATTTTTTTAATATATCCAGTTTGAGTCACGTCATTAATGCCGTTGTCCAACTTGAGTCACGTCATTAATGCCGTTAAACTCCACTGACGGATATGAGTAATTACATTGGTGCAGTTTTTCAAATTTAAAAATCAAATTATAGCAATTAAAAAGTCAAAGAACAAATAAGTATAACTCAACAATCTTAGAGACCCACATGGAGTTTAATTCAATTCGTATAGGCTGAAAATTTTTTTCGTTCCTAACCTTATTTTGCATATAAAATTATCCCTAAAGTTTAAACCCAAGTTTTAAAATCATCTTTTTTACTTAAATATTAAAATTTTAAACCAAATTACCCATAACAAAAAAAATAAAAGAAAGAAAGTGTTTCTGTTCCTACAAAAAGGGTAGAAAGAAGAAGAAAGGGAAAGGGAAGAAAAAGAAGAAGCTGTCCACAATCTACCTCTGCCTCTACTTTTACCGCTATCTCTGTACGATTTTGGTCTCTAAGTTAAGGACAATTTTTAAAATCAAGTTAAATCTTAGGAACGATTTTGTATGCAAAGAAAAAGTTAGAGACAAAAAAAATTTTCGACTTATACCTTAGTGACCAAAATCATACTTAACCCTAATAAATACATTATATCTAAACCATTTCAAAAATATAGAATAAAAATAAAATCAAACATATATATTTTTTATTTTTTATTAATATACAATTAGACACAAAAAATACGTGTGTCAAATAAGTATCGAATAAATTTACAAAATATATTAAATATATAGACACGATAACTCAATAAAATATTCATATTCCATACATTTGGTGAATAACATGTTTGACATTAGAAATAAATTCTTTCGATTTCTTTTGCAATTAAAAGTATAAAATGTAATTTTTATTTTTTTAATATTTTTTTATCATTTTTTTTCTTTCATTTATAAAATGTATAGTAAAAAATTACACTTATCCTCAAAGTGAGAAAAAAAAAATTGACTGACACTTTATCATCTCGTCAGACGTTTTAGATTTAAATTTAATATCATACATAATTAAAGAAAAGGAATGTGACTCAGTGGCTGTAAATCTGTAATTTGATTGAGATTTTTAGTAGTAATAAGTTTCTAAATAAAGACACCTATTTTGAGAGGTCAAATAAAAAAGTTATTGGTAAAAACTTAGTATAATTTCTAAAAATTGTAAAAATAAAAAGGCTATCACGTTAAACATGCATTAAACATGCTATGAGTCCAAAACTCCAAATATCCATCATATAGATCTATTCCACATTGGTAGGGTCCGACATAAAAATCAGGAATTATTAAAAGAGAGAATGAATAAATAAAAGAGAAATATCCAAAATGAATTTGACCAGTCAAAGGAACAATAAAAGTTGCATTTTAAGTCTTATAAACACGTAAAGGAGATTGGTTTGAATAGGACATGCATTGACTGATTTGTTTTCTCCTCTTTTGTCTTTGACCAAATAATACCATTTACTATCATCTCTCTCATATGTCAGGCATCTAAATTCAGTTCTCATCACCACAACCAAACACTCATAAATGGACAAAGAGTAGTAGTAGGGGCCATAAAACTAACAAACATAAATTTAATTTCAATAAAAACTTATATTGATTTACTAATTAATGTCATAAAATTAAATCAGTGTTAATATTAATAACTCGAATAATAGTAATAATATATACTACTAATACATTAATTAATTAACAAGATCATGATGATGGTGTTGAATATTATCATGATCATGAAGACGAAGAAGAAGAAGATTCAGATTCAAACTTGTAGTACTTATCAACTGCAACAGAAACATCCCAAGTGCAACTAAGTCCCTTTGGAATGGTAACAAGGTCACCAGCACCAAACTCAACAAAATCTGATGAACCTTTTGGGTATGCCTTCACTTTCCCTTTCAGCAAATAGCATGTCTCTTCTGCATCAAATTTCAACTGGTACTTCCCAGGAGAACAACCCCATCTGAGATTATCAATTATATAATTATTATTTCACATTAAATACTATACCTATAAAAAAAGAAGGCACATAACATAACATACTTGGGCCAACACTTGATGTTGAGTTCAGAGAGGCGTGACTGTGAAGGGTTTCTTTCAATGGTGATTCTAAGGTTGTTGGAGTTTGATGAATTATCTTCAGCCATGGAATTGAACTATGAATGGAGAGATAGAGAGTGTATTATGTATTTTATATGAACAGGGTCTTGAGTTTTGGCAACATGCAGGGTGGGATTTTAAGGAGAGAAAAAAAAAAAGAAGGAATCTTTGTGCAGTGTTTTTGGAAGAGGATAAGACTTTATAATAAGAGACATTGAAGGAAATATGATAATAATACCTAATGAATTTAATCCTTTTATTTAGATGACCTATCACATCATGCCACGTAAGTTAGAATGCTTTTTCAACGAAATCATTTATTGCATCTTTCAGCTCGTGGGGAGAGATATTCCTTTCTGTGGTTTTTCTCTTTTTCTGTCCGCTAAATGCCATAAGAAACTTTGAGATGCGTTTAGATTTAATCATAGTCAAACCTCTTCATTACAGTCAAACTCTTTTAATGTTGTGATTGAATAATATGATACTCCCTCTGTCCCCCGATATAAATATAAGTTGATTTACAAATGTGCATAATTATTAAGATAGCATTTTAGTCTGTAATTACTATTACTGGAAATTTTAATT
>NC_029790.2:24580504-24590674 GCF_000816755.2 Arachis ipaensis | reverse complement strand
GTTTCTCTATAAAGAATTATCTTATTAAATACTTTTTTTCGTTCAAATAAATTAGATAAATTCCAATATTAAATATTACATCACAAACTCACACATTCAATATTTCAAGAATTCTTATCCATTATTTGGTCTTTCAGTCTTTGTCAGTTTACACTTAGTTAGAACAGTTTATTTAAAGTTTCAAAAAAAGCATTTATATATCATTCATTGTAACTCTCCGTGATTTATTTATATACTTCGTTCACTTTGAATGGATTGTTGCTTATATTGAGAAATCAATGTATTTAAGTTATGGAGGAAAAGTTATGTTCACATATACCTCAATCTTTTAATGTAATATCCAACACCTCATCTAATAATCGGGAAAACAAAACCCGGGAACAAAAATACATATACATGTATATACGTGACACAATTTAATCGTGTTATGTTCAGCATTTTTAGATGACATGTCAAACAATATGATAATATCAAAACATTTCACTATGATGGGAGTAAAATTCAAATTAAAGATGATGCCGATAAATAACTCATCGTATTGAGATATAACCATTGGCGTTGAATTGCAGAGATTTTGAAGACCAAATCCCAGATCTTGTCTAATTGTATCACGGCGGGTAGTGGAGTGCCCCCAAACGAGAGTCAGTATTGCAACACTTCAACAAAGTTTTATTTTGGTTTTTATAACTAATTCATATGGGTTGGATTATGTAAGCAAACTGAATTATAATTCTAATAAATAAATAAATAATACATTATAAACAACGTTAGTTATATCCATCCTATAACTTAACAATATGACCAGCATCCTAAGATGAAATTTGGACTCTAGAACTCTATAATTAATAAGTTGGAAAAAGATTAAAAATCCTAACTTTCCTGGTTAAAGATTTAGGGCTTATTAAACATATTTGTTTGTAAGATATGGCATAACTCATCCTAATTTCACATTATAATCTAAACACACACAAGAACATTGTTATTATCTCTAAATAATAATACATTGGCATTAAGCATGAAACTTGACTTTATGTGCATATTAATACCTAGAATCGGAACAAATATTAATACCTAGAAGAGTGTTCCCAAATGATAAAAATACCTATCTGAAAGGAAGTGTTAACCTCAACAAGTATGACAGTAGGAGCAATTTCAAAGGAGCCCCCTTCTTCTCTTGTAATCACTAACTGTTAATGTCAACGCGTGCCTTCTTCCATCATTTTCTGGGACTCTAAATCCAACTGTTGCTTCTACTTTCTGCTTTTTAGCCATAAACCCTGCCTCAACTCCTTGGGATCCCCCAAACCTTTGAAGCGATGATAATGAAATCGGCAGCTCAAAATTGTGAAGCATGTTTGACTCTGTCCCTTGATCGACGGGTGCACTTGTGTCAACTAACTTCCCAGCATCAGCAGCAGCTTCCAAGGCCACAGCTGTAGCCACCATGCCAGCCTCTGCGTTCACGGCTACATTCGGGATAGTGCTTCCTGCAATGGCCACTTTGCTGCCAGCACTGTTGTTTCTGTCAGCAGCCTCTTCACCAGGTTTTGCAGCATAATAGTTCCTTGATCTAGTCCATCTCCTGGAAAATGGATCATAACCTGCATCCCCTGCTTTCAAAGCTTTCCGCTTTAAGTCGGAAGCATTTTTTAAGTTTTCAAACCTGTTCTTTCTGTTCATCTCAGCAAGCCTCAATGCCTTAGCATTCTTCTCCCTAGCTTCCCTGGATGCCTCCAATTCCTGCAGCCTTGCCCGGATCCTCTCCACTTCAGCTTCATTATGCATAAGTATTGCCTTTTCCAACTCATTCCTCAGGCGATCCTTTTCAGCCGCAACATTTAGCGGCCTTGATGAGGCAGATTTTTTCTCTTGTAGCATCTGCTTTACAGTAGCTGCTGAGTAAACAAACGTGTTGATCTTTTTTATAGCTTGTTTTTTATCTAACACATCTCGTTTGATTGGCATCCGACCACCAGTTCGCTCCAGTTCCTTAAGCCACTGTTTAAACTCCTCCTCTCGTGGAGGAGAGTCACTAACCATAGCCATTTGCCACCTTGCAGCAGAAGTTTCATTTCCCCAGACAAGATTTAAGTACTTGTGTGTGCTTCTATTCTCTAATTTGTACTGTCGATCAGGATCTGTCGCATCAACATTTTTCACCATGCATAGCCTGTAAATAGCCCCAGACTTTGATCTACCAATGCCAACTCTCACAAAACAACCAACAATTAACTCCTCAAAGAAAGGCTCCATAAACCATTTTGCAAGTTTTGACCGGGGAATGGTGATTTCTTTTATATCCTCAAATGAAGGACCCTCAAATCCAGATAATGCCCTGTCATCATCACTGTCAACAATTCTTTCATCGTCACTATGAGATCCACTTTCACTCTCACTTTGACTTGAGCTACTAAAGCCTGTTGAAGTGAAAGGTCTGTGCTTGGCTAAAAATCCAGTCCCTGAACCTCCAGATGCCTCTGTCATCTTGCGGTTTGCCTCTGAATCCTGCTGTTTCAAACGCTTTGCACGCAGTTCATTTAACGCATCATCCTTGGCAGTTGATCTGTCAGCAGATCTGGCTGATGAACGCACACGAGATGATGGGAGAGGAGGAGTCTGTTTTCTAGGTACACTTGCCTTTCCTTTTTCCCGCTTTGACACTATCTTCCCTAGCAGATTTTTATCATCCTTTTTAGAAGCCCTATCCGACAATATCATCTCTCTTTCAAGTTCAGTCATCTCAGAA
The DNA here is from genome assembly GCF_000816755.2 of Arachis ipaensis. Lineage (NCBI taxonomy): Eukaryota > Viridiplantae > Streptophyta > Magnoliopsida > Fabales > Fabaceae > Arachis > Arachis ipaensis. Next base: position 24,587,928 of record NC_029790.2, on the reverse strand, counting down.
AGCTTCCGTCTATCATCTTCATTCTTATAAAGATCATCGCCAATATTCGATTCGCTACTACTATCATCCTCATGATCAGAACGGCCATCAACATCATCACCCCCTTCTTCCTGACTTCCCTCATTATCATCCCTCTCCGCTGGATCTAATCTCTTCTTGAGAGGAACTTGAGATCCAGAGGGCTTTCTGCCAGCATAACCAATCTCACCATCGGAATCATCCTCCCTAGAGTCAGTCCCACCATCCGAATACCCATCATCACGTCCTCTTCTAGAAGGCGGAATAGAATTTCGGTTTCTCCCGGTCCTCCCTGCAGCCTCCAAAAGCAAATTCTCTAAATCCGCCATAATTTCGTCGGCTTCAGCGTAAAATCAATGTACCCTGCACATCACATATATCACACAACTTCAAGGTCTAACCAATTGAACTGATGCATAATTGATATATCTCTCTCAGCAATTCAAGTAATTACGATAAAAATTCGAAATTATGATGCTCAAAATCAAATTGAAATAACAACGTGATTTTTCCTGGTCGATTTTTTTAAGTCTATCTTCAGCAATGTATCTTATATCCGAACGAATATCAAATAAAAAAGCAACATAACGAAGCTCGTTCTGAACCACATATAAACCCTAATATTCTCGAGCAATAACATGCAGAGCAGAACAAAACCCACTCTTCGCGGTAAAGAGAGAAGGAAGGAGAAGAAAACAAGAATACAGCGACAATATTGATAAGAGTAAAAAATTAAACCATATTGTGAGTGTGAGATACTACTTTTTAGCGATGAAATTGAAATTGGAAGTAGAGAGGTCTTACTTACAGTGGGTTGCAGAAAACAAAAGACGCGAGAAATCAGAGTCGAAAATCGACCGGAAAAGTGCAGAATCTGTGGTTATCAGGTGAACTCAGTGGTAAAACCGCTAAACCCTAAAACAGGGTGGAGGGAACAATTTTGGACTTGAGATTAAACCAAAGGACGTTCACAAATAACACATCCGTATCCGTGGATTACATGTTTGTTAAAAAAAAGAGTAAAGTATCGTTTTTTTCCCCAACGTTTGGGGTAAGTCCTATTTGTGTCCCTAACGTTTAAATCGTCCTATTCGTATCCTTAACGTTTATAAAAGTGATTCAATGTTATCCTACTATCAATTATACTAACAAATCAAATTATATTTTTCAATTATTCTCACTTGGATGTATTCATTTTCAATTAGGTCTCACTTGGATGTGTTCGATTTTAATATTGTACCCACTATTTGTGTTTAGATTCAATTATATCCCTAGAAAAGTGAATTATGTAAATGTTGTAGGAATTAGTTTCAACATTTGATGAGCTATTTTTCGGAGTAGATCATCGATTCAATCCCAGACATTTGTATTCTAACCTCAAGAAGAGATTTTTAAAACTCAAACTAAAGCGCTCATGATGTGTAATTGACGGCAGGATAACATTAAATCACTACAAACGTTAGGGATACAAATAGGACGATTTAAACGTTAGGAACACAAATAAGATTTACCCAAAACGTTGGGGATAAAAACGATACTTTACTCTAAAAAATATTTACTATTTTTTGTTGTTAATTGTAAATTTATTTTGTGAAAGTTAGCATATGTGTTGAGAATTCAATGACCTAGGATTCGTTTGAAAAGTTTTAAAAGTTAATTTTTTGAATTTTTAACTTATAAAAAGTAGTAGTATTAATGTCTGGTACAATTTTTAGAATCAAATTGTAGTTTTTTAAGCTATTTAAGTACTTATGGAAAAGTTAAAAAAATGACTTCTCTCATAATAAAATTTTTTTTATCACATAAAATCAAATATAAAATAACTTATTTATAAATTACTTTTAATATAAACATTTATTGTTTAAACTATTTTTTCAAAAGGAACTTAATTAAACCGTTTGTTAGAAATAAGAGCGCAATCTAAAGAAAGTATTTTGTGTATTATTCATTCTGAAAAAAAGTACAATGTACAAAAGGTATATAATTATATATAGCTGTTAGAATAATCAAAGTAATAAAAGCATAGAATCCTACTATTAATATACAGATACGTTATATAAGTACAAATGATACTAATTGATCTAATTTGATTCTAATTATTCTCTTAACACCCCCTCAAACTCAAGTGGGAGCTAAGGACACCATATTGAGTTTGGATAACCGAAAACGAGTCGGATGATGAGCCTTCGTGAAGATATCAACAGTCTGATCCAGTGTTCCAACAGCGATGAGACGAATAGCATCAATAAGGATACGTTACCGAACAAAGTGACAATCAATCTTAATGTGTTTGGTGCGTTCATGAAACACATCATTATCAGAAATCTGACTAGCACTGCAGTTGTCACAAAATACATCAGTTGGGGATGACTGAGGAGCACCCAAGTCTTCGAGAAGCCAACGAATCAAGATAACTTCAGCAGTGGTATTAGCGAGAGCACGGTATTCAACTTCTGTGCTTGATCGAGCAGTGAATGTTTGCTTCTTAGCTTGCCAGGAAATGAGAGAGTCACCAAGAAACAAAACATAACCAGTAGTGGAACGACGATCAGTGGGATGGTGCGGAATTTATACCCACAAACTAACCGGCAAGTGCACCGGTTCGGACCAAGTAATACCTCAGGTGAGTGAGGGTCGATCCCATGAGGATTGAGGGACTAGTAACAATAGTTGATTAATTTACTTAGTTAGACAAGCAGAAAATAGTGTTTGAGAGTTCAAAAGCATTAAACAATAAATTCAGAATATCAGAAGACAGGCAAGTAAATAAGTTGAAAAAAAATATGGAAAAACAGTTAAGGCTTCAGAGTTATCTATTTTTCGGATTGACTTTTCTTACTAACTATTTTAATCATGCAAGATTTAATTCATGACAAACTATATGTGACTAGACTCTAATTCCTTAGACTTTTCTAGTCTCCTCTAACTCTCATCAACCGCCAATTCCTTGGTCAATTAATTCCAATTAGGGGGTGAAGTTTAATTCTAGTTATTATGCCACAAAAATTCTAATTATCCAAATATAAGAGGATTATATGTCACGTATCCCGTTAAGTCCAGATAATTAGAATTTAGGAGAAATTGTTTTCAAGCTGTTGTTCAAGTAAAGAGCTTTTCCAAGTTATACAAGAACTCAATTAGAAAGAGGATCATACTTCCGTTCCACCCAAATTCATAAGATAAAGAACGAAAACAATTCTTGAATTATAAATCAATACATGAACTAAAATAGAAAAATAATAGTATCAATTCATAAATAGACAGAGCTCCTGACCTTAACAATGGAGGTTTAGTTGCTCATGGAAAAAAGTGAAAACTAGGATTCTGGTAAACTGTAAATTAGGCTGAGGTGGAATGAAATGTGGAATGTTGTTCGAATCGAATCATCCCCGGAAGAGAAGTTTCTTTTTTCTTTTATATCTAATCCTAATTAATTTAAAATCTATTTTCTAAAACTAATATAATATCTTTTTCTATTTTCTAAAAATTAAAGTTTAAATCAGAATTAAAATCAGCGTTTTCTGCGTTTTCTGCACGTGGCGCATGTCACGCGTACGCGTCGATGGTCTTCTTCGCATGTCACACGTACGCATCAGGTACACTGATGAGCGGATAATTTATACGCTTTTTGGCATTGTTTTTAGTATGTTTTTAGTAGAATCTAGTTGCTTTTAGGGATGTTTTCATTATTTTTTATGTTAAATTCATATTTCTGAACTTTACTATGAGTTTGTGTGTTTTTCTGTGATTTCAGGTATTTTCTGGCTAAAATTGAGGGACTTGAGCAAAAATCAGATTCAGAGGTTGAAGAAGGATTGCTGATGCTGTTGGATTCTGACCTCCCTGCACTCAAAGTGGATTTTCTGGAGTTACAGAACTCAAAATGGCGTGCTTCCAATTGCGTTGGAAAGTAGACATCCAGGACTTTTCAGCAATATATAATAGTTCATACTCTGACCGAGTTTAGATGACATAAAAGGGCGTTGAACGCCAGTTCTATGCTGCTGTCTGGAGTTAAACGCCAGAAACACGTCACAAACCAGAGTTGAACGCCAGAAATACGTTACAACCTGGCGTTCAACTCCAGAAAGAGCCTCTACACGTGTAACATTCAAGATCAGCCCAAGCACACACCAAGTGGGCCCCGGAAGTGGATTTATATATCAATTACTTACTTCTGTAAACCCTAGTAACTAGTCTAGTATAAATAGGACTTTTTACTGTTGTATTAGACATCCTGGATTGTATTTTTGATCCTGTGATCTCGTTTTGGGGGCTGGCCATTCGGCCATGCCTGGACCTTTCACTTATGTATTTTCATACGGTAGAGTTTCTGCACTCCATAGATTAAGGTGTGGAGCTCTGCTGTTCCTCAAAGATTAATGCAAAGTACTACTATTTTTCTATTCAATTCAATTTATTCCGCTTCTAAGATATTCATTCGCACTTCAACATGAATGTGATGAACGTGACAATCATCATCATTCCCTATGAACGCGTGCCTGACAACCACTTCCGTTCTACCTTAGATTGAATGAGTATCTCTTGGATCTCTTAATCAGAATCTTCGTGGTATAAGCTAGATTGATGGCGGCATTCATGAGAGTCCAGAAAGTCTAAACCTTGTCTGTGGTATTTCGAGTAGGACTCTGGGATTGAATGACTGGGACGAACTTCAAAATCGCGATTGCTGGGCGTAGTGACAGACGCAAAAGGAGGGTGAATCCTATTCCAGCATGATCGAGAACCTCAGATGATTAGCCGTGCTGTGACAGAGCAGTTGGACCATTTTCACAAGAGGATGGGACGCAGCCATTGACAACGGTGATGCCTCCAGACGATTAGCCATGCAGTGACAGCGCATCGGACCATTTTCCAGAGAGGATCAAAAGTAGCCATTGACAATGGTGATGTCCTTACATAAAGCCAGCCATGGAAAGGAGTAGGATTGATTGGATGAAGATAGCAGGAAAGCAGAGGTTTAGAGGAACGAAAGCATCTCTATGCGCTTATCTGAAATTCTCACCAATGATTTACATAAGTATTTCTATCCTTATTTTATTACTTATTTTCGAAAACTCGATAACTATTTTATATCCGCCTGACTAAGATCTACAAGGTGACCATAGCTTGCTTCATACCAACAATCTCCGTGGGATCGACCCTTACTCACGTAAGGTTTATTACTTGGACGACCTAGTGCACTTGCTGGTTAGTTGTATCGAAGTTGTGAATGAAAAATAATTTATTAAGACGTGCGTACAGAGTTTTTGGCGCCGTTGCCTGAGATCACAATTTCGTGCACCAAGTTTTTGGCGCCGTTGCCGGGAATTGTTCGAGTTTGGACAACTGACGGTTCATCTTGTTGCTCAGATTAGGTAATTTTCTTTTTGTTTTATTTTCAAAAATTTTTCAAAAACCTTTCAAAAATTTCTCATCTGTTTTCAAAAATACATTTTTCTTCAGAATTTTTAAGAATGAATTCTAGTGTTTCATGAAGCATGTTGAAGCCTGGCTGGCTGTAAAGCCATGTCTAAATTCTTTTAGACTGAGGCCTCCACATGTCAGGGAATTGCTTATATCTTCTAAAGCTTGGCTGACTATTAAGCCATGCCTAACCCTCAGATTGGAGCTTTAGACTAAGAATTGAAGATTCCTGGAATTCATATTAAAAATTTTTGGAATCCTTATTTTTTCTTTTTCACATTAATTTTCAAAAAATCCAAAAAAATAAAAAAAATCATAAAAATAAAAAATATTTCATGTTTCTTGTTTGAGTCTTGAGTCAAATTGTAAGTTTGGTGTCAATTGCATATTCATTTTGCATTTTTCAAAAATTCATGCATTCGTAGTGTTCTTCATGATCTTCAAGTTGTTCTTGGTAAGTCTTCTTGTTTGATCTTGATGTTTTATTGTTTTGCATCTTTTCTTGTTTTACATGTGCATTTTTGCATCCATAGAGTCTAAACATGAAAGATTTCTAAGTTTGGTGTCTTGCATATTTTCTTTGCATAAAAAAATTTTCAAAAATAAGTTCTTGATGTTCATCATGATCTTCATAGTGTTCTTGGTGTTCATCTTGACATTCATAGCATTCTTGCATGCATTCATTGCTTTGATCCAAAATTTTCATACATTGCATCATTTTCATGTTTTTCTCTCTCATCATTAAAAAGTCAAAAATCAAAAAAATATCTTTCCCTTTTTCTTCTCATCAAATTCGAAAATTTGAATTGACTTTTTCAAAATTTTTAAAATCTAGTTGTTTCTTATGAGTCAAATCAAATTTTCAATTTGAAAATCTTATCTCTTTCAAAATCTTTTTCAAAAATAAAATCTTTTTCATTTTTTTCTTATTTATTTTCGAAAATTTTCAAAAATATTTTTCAAAAATCTTTTTCTTCATTCTATCTCATAATTTTCGAAAATATCATCAACAATTAATGTTTTGATTCAAAAATTTCAAGTTTGTTACTTACTTGTTAAGAAAGATTCAAACTTTAAGTTCTAGAATCATATTTTATGATTTCTTGTGAATCAAGTCATTAATTGTGATTCTAAAAATCAAATCTTTTTCAAAAATTAATTTCAATCATATCTTTTCAAAAATATCTCCTTATCTTATCTTTTTCAAAAATTTGATTTTAAAATATCTTTTCTAACTTCTTATCTTCTTATCTTTTCAAAATTGATTTTCAAATTTGTTTCAACTAACTAACTAACTTTTTGTTTGTTTCTTATCTTTTTTCAAAACCACCTAACTAACTCTCTCTCTCTCTCTAATTTTCGAAAATATCTTCCCTCTTTTTCAAAATTTCTTTTTAATTAACTAATTATTTTAATTGTTGATTTTAATTTTCGAAAATTACTAACCTTTTTCAAAAACTAATTTCGAAAATCACTAACTCTTTTTCAAAAATTATTTTCGAAAATCCTCTTTCTCTCTCATCTCCTTCTATTCATTTATTCATCTACTAACACTTCATCTCACCAAAAATCCGAACCCTTTCTCTCTGAGTTCAGATTTCCTCTTCTTCTTTTCTTCTACTCACATAAGGGAACCTCTATGCTTGGGCAAAAAGGATCTCTATTATTATTATTTTTCTGTTCCTTCTTTTTCATATGAGCAGGAGCAAGGACAAGAATATTCTTGTTGAAGCAGATCCAAAACCTGAAAGGACTCTGAAGAGAAAATTAAAAGAAGCTAAATTACAACAAGCCAGCAAGCACCTTTCAGAAATTTTTGAACAGAAAGAGGAGATGACAGCCGAAAATAATAATAATGCAAGGAGGATGCTTGGTGACTTTACTGCACCTAATTCCAATTTACATGGAAGAAGCATCTCCATCCCCACCATTGGAGCAAACAATTTTGAGCTGAAACCTCAATTAGTTTCTCTGATGCA
>NC_029790.2:24569776-24580487 GCF_000816755.2 Arachis ipaensis | reverse complement strand
AAAATATTGACTCAGCAAGTCAATATGATTTCTCAGAGTCTGAATGGAATGCAAGCTGCATCCAACAGTACTCAAGAGGCATCTTCTGAAGAAGAAGCTTATGATCCTGAGAACCCTGCAATAGCAGAGGTAAATTACATGGGTGAACCATATGGAAACACCTATAATCCCTCCTGGAGAAATCATCCAAATCTCTCATGGAAGGATCAAAGGCCTCAACAAGGCTTTAATAATGGTGGAAGAAATAGGTTTAACAATAATAAACCTTTTCCATCATCCACTCAGCAACAGATAGAGAATTCTGAGCAGAATCCATCTAGCTTAGCAAATTTAGTCTCTGATCTATCTAAGGCCACTGTAAGTTTCATGAATGAAACAAGGTCCTCAATTAGAAATTTGGAGGCACACGTGGGCCAGCTGAATAAAAGGATCACTGAAATCCCCCCTAGTACTCTCCCAAGCAATACAGAAGAAAATCCAAAAGGAGAGTGCAAGGCCATTGAATTGATCACCATGGCCGAACCTGTAAGGGAAGGAGAGGACGTGAATCCCAAGGAGGAAGACCTCCTGGGACGTCCAGTGATCAATAAGGAGTTTTCCTCTGAGGAACCAAAGGAATCTGAGGCTCAACTAGAGACCATAGAGATTCCATTAAACCTCCTTATGCCATTCATGAGCTCAGATGAGTATTCCTCTTCTGAGGAGAATGAGGATGTTACTGAAGAGCAAGTTACCAAGTACCTTGGTGCAATCATGAAGCTGAATGCCAAATTATTTGGTATTGAGACTTGGGAAAATGAACCTCCCTTGTTCACCAATGAAATAAGTGATCTGGATCAACTGAGATTACCTCAGAAGAAACAGGATCCTGAAAAGTTTGTAATACCTTGTACCATAGGCAACATGATCTTTGAAAAGGCTCTATGTGACCTTGGGTCAGGGATAAACCTCATGCCCCTCTCTGTAATGGAGAAACTGGGAATCTTTGAGGTGCAAGCTGCTAGAATCTCATTAGAGATGGCAGACAATTCCAGAAAATAGGCTTATGGACAAGTAGAGGACATATTAGTAAAGGTTGAAGGCCTTTACATCCCTGCTGATTTCATAATCCTAGATACTGGGAAGGATGAGGATGAATCCATCATCCTTGGAAGACCCTTCCTAGCCACAGCAAGAGCTGTGATTGATGTTAACAGAGGTGAACTAGTCCTTCAATTGAATAAGGACTCCCTTGGGTTTAAAACTTAAGGACATCCTTCTGTAAACATGAAAAAGAAGCATAAAAAGCTTCTCTCAAAACAGAGTCAACCAGAGCCCCCACAGTCAAACTCTAAGTTTGGTGTTGGGAGGCCACAACCAAACTCTAAGTTTGGTGTTGAACTCCCATATCCAAACTCTAAGTTTAGTGTTGGGAAGTCTCAACAATGCTCTGAACATCTGTGAGGCTCCATGAGAGCCCACTGTCAAGCTATTGACATTAAATAAGCGCTTGTTGGGAGGCAACCCAATTTTTATTTATCTAATTTTATTTTTCTTGTTCTTTCATGTTTTATTAGGTTCATGATCATGTGGAGTCACAAAATAAATATAAAAATTGAAAACGGAATCAAAAACAGCAGAAGAAAAATCACACCCTGGAGGAGGATCTCACTGGCGTTCAACGCCAGAACAGAGCATGGTTCTAGCGCTGAACACCCAAAATGGGCAACATCTGGGTGTTTGAACGCCAGAATTGCACCCTGGAGAAGAGCTGGGGCTTAACGCCCAGAACAAGCATGGTTCTGGCGTTCAACGCCAGAAATGGGCAACAAATGGGCGTTCAACGCCCAGAACAAGCACCAATCTGGCACTGAACGCCCAGAATTATGTGCAAGGGCATTTTGCATGCCTAATTTGGTGCAAGGTTGTAAATCCTTGAACACCTCAGGATCTGTGGACCCCACAGGATCCCCACTTACCTCACCATCTCTCTCTCCATTCATGGTCATCCCTTATGTTTTCCATTTACTACTCACATCCATACACCCACCTACCTTCAAAATTCAACATATCTTTCCTACCCAATCCCACCCATATGGCCGAATACACACATCCCTCCATCCCCTCCATATCTTCTTCTTCTTCTTCTATTCTTTCTTCTTTTGCTCGAGGGCGAGCAACATTCTAAGTTTGGTGTGGTAAAAGCATAGCTTTTTTGTTTTTCCATAACCATTAATGGCACCTAAGGCCAGAGAAACCTCAAGAAAGAGGAAAGGGAAGACAATTGCTTCCACCTATGAGCCATGGGAGATGGAAAGATTCATCTCACAAGCCCATCACTAAGAAAAGGATGGAGCAAACAAGAGAGCACATTCATGGATCTCAACAGGCACATGAAGAAGCTCATCATCAAGAAACCCCTGAGATACCTCAAGGGATGCACTTTCCTCCACAGAATTTTTGGGAGCAAATCAACACCTCCCTAGGAGAATTAAGTTCCAACATGGGACAATTAAGGGTGGAACATCAAGAGCACTCCATCATCCTTCATGAAATTAGAGAAGATCAAAAAGCAATGAGGGAGGAGCAACAAAGACAAGGAAAAGACATAGAAGAGCTCAAGGACATCATTGGTTCCTCAAGAAGGAAATGCCACCATCACTAAGGTGGACTCATTCCTTGTTCTTATTTTCTATTTTTCGTTTTCTCTATGTTAAGTGCTTATCCATGTTTGTGTCTTCATTACATGATCATTAGTATTTAGTAACCTTGTCTTAAAGTTATGAATGTCCTATGAATCCATCACCTCTCTTAAATGAAAAATGTTTTAATTCAAAAGAACCGCTCATTTAATTGGAGCTATGTTTCATTGATAGTTTGGAATTTATAGTATATTCTCTTCTTTTTATCCTATTTGATTTTCAGTTGCTTGGGGACAAGCAACAATTTAAGTTTGGTGTTGTGATGAGCGGATAATTTATACGCTTTTTGGCATTGTTTTTAGTATGTTTTTAGTAGAATCTAGTTGCTTTTAGGGATGTTTTCATTAGTTTTTATGTTAAATTCACATTTCTAGCCTTTACTATGAGTTTATGTATTTTTCTTTGATTTCAGGTATTTTCTGGCTGAAATTGAGGGACTTGAGCAAAAATCAGATTCAGAGGTTGAAGAAGGATGGCTGATGCTGTTGGATTCTGACCTCTCTGCACTCAAAGTGGATTTTCTGGAGCTACAGAACTCAAAATGGCGCGCTTTCAATTGCGTTGGAAAGTAGACATCTAGGGCTTTCCAGCAATATATAATAGTCCATACTTTGACCGAGTTTAGATGATGTAAAAGGGCGTTGAACGCCAGTTCTACGCTGCTGTCTGGAGTTAAACGCCAGAAACACGTCACAAACCAGAGTTGAACGCCAGAAATACGTTACAACCTGGCGTTCAACTCCAAAAAGAGCCTCTACACGTGTAACATTCAAGATCAGCCCAAGCACACACCAAGTGGGCCCCGGAAGTGGATTTATACATCAATTACTTACTTCTGTAAACCCTAGTAACTAGTCTAGTATAAATAGGACTTTTTACTATTGTATTAGACATCCTGGATTGTATTTTTGATCTTGTGATCTCGTTTTGGGGGCTGGCCATTCGGCCATGCCTGGACCTTTCAATTATGTATTTTCATACGGTAGAGTTTCTGCACTCCATAGATTAAGTTGTGGAGCTCTGCTGTTCCTCAAAGATTAATGCAAAGTACTACTGTTTTTCTATTCAATTCAACTTATTCCGCTTCTAAGATATTCATTCGCACTTCAACATGAATGTGATGAACGTGACAATCATCATCATTCCCTATGAACGCGTGCCTGACAACCACTTCCGTTCTACCTTAGATTGAATGAGTATATTTTGGATCTCTTAATCAGAATCTTCGTGGTATAAGTTAGATTGATGGTGGCATTCATGAGAGTCTGGAAAGTCTAAACCTTGTCTGTGGTATTCCGAGTAGGACTCTGGGATTGAATGACTGTGACGAACTTCAAACTCGCGATTGCTGGGCATAGTGACAGACACAAAAGGAGGGTGAATCCTATTCCAGCATGATCGAGAACCTCAGATGATTAGCCGTGCTATGAAAGAGCAGTTGGACCATTTTCACAAGAGGATGGGACGCAGCCATTGACAACGGTGATGCCTCCAGACGATTAGCCATGCAGTGACACCACATCAGACCATTTTCCAGAGAGGATCAAAAGTAGCCATTGACAATGGTGATGTCCTTACATAAAGCCAGCCATGGAAAGGAGTAGGATTGATTGGATGAAGACAGCAGGAAAGCAGAGGTTCAGAGGACCGAAAGCATCTCTATGCGCTTATCTGAAATTCTCACCAATGATTTACATAAGTATTTCTATCCTTATTTTATTATTTATTTTCGAAAACTCCATAACTATTTTATATCCGCCTGACTGAGATCTACAAGGTGACCATAGCTTGCTTCATACCAACAATCTCCGTGGGATCGACCCTTACTCACGTAAGGTTTATTACTTGGACGACCCAGTGCACTTGCTGATTAGTTGTATCGAAGTTGTGAATGAAAAACAATTTATTAAGACGTGCGTACAGAGTTTTTGGCACCGTTGCCTGAGATCACAATTTCGTGCACCATACGTGCACGCGTCGCTGAGAAAATCTCCAAATCACGCGCACGCGTCAGGTATGCGCACGCGTCACTCCTCGCTGGTCATCTCCTTTAATTCTTGTGCTGATTCCATTTGTGCAAGCTTCATCTCCATCCTCTAAGCCATTCCTGCCCTATATAGCCTTCTTCTCTTTGAACTTCTTTCCTGTGTCTTTATAAAGTAGCTCAATATGCTCCAGAGAGAGGATTTTGTTTACTGTATAAATCCACACTGGATCTCGAGTCAACACCACTTTCATTCCTGGGGAGAAATCTTCAGTGGGGATATTTTTATTTTTTATCCTCTGGGTACTTTCTTTTTAGGACCCTCTCCCTTGGTGGATGATGCATTCCCAACACCAAACTTAGGTTTGATGTCAGGGAGAAGTTTGTTGATTGTCACCAAGGGAGGTTTGAGCTGTAGATTTTGTGGTACATCATCAGGGGGTTTTGAAGGTTTGGATCAATAAGCTCAGTCTGCATGCACCTCTCTTCTTCACCTACTGAATGTATATCTTTGAAGACATGAAAGACCAGTTGCTCATTATGCACTCTAAGCACTAATTCACCCACTTCTACATCAATTAGAGCTCTCCCAGTGGCTAGGAAAGGTCTTCCTAGGATTATAGAGGCATTCTCATCCTATCTTGTGTCAAGAATCACAAAATCTGCTGGGAGGAAGAACTTACCCACTTTGACCAAGATATTTTCCACTAATTCGTATGCAGACTTTATAGATTTGTCTGCCATCTGTAATGTTATCCGTGTGGGTTGTGCCTCTTGGATTTGGAGCTTCTTCATCACAGACAAGGGCATTAAATTGAAGCTTGCTCCCAGATCACATAACTCTTTCTCAAAGGTTGTGTTCCCAATGGTGCATGGAATTTGAAAGCTCCCTGGATCTGGCATCTTCCTTGGCAAGTTATTCTGAATTATGGCGCTGCATTCCTTAGTCAAGACCACTGTCTCATCTCCCTTTAAAGGCTTCTTATTTGACAACAACTCCTTCATGAATTTGACATAAAGAGGCATTTGCTCCAAAACCTCAGCAAAAGGAATATTGATTTGTAACTTTCTGAAGACTTCCAAGAACTTTGAAAACTGCTTGTTCTTGGTCTCCTTTTGAAGTCTATGAGGATATGGCATTTTAGGCTTGTACTCAGGAGCCTTCGGCAATGTAGGATAAGTGTTAAGAGAGTCTGGAAATGGTTGTCCGCACGCTTTGGAGGGACGTGCTCTACTCCTTCCTTCTTCTCCTCTGTCGCTTCTTTTTTAACTGGCTCCTCATTAACTTATGCTTCCATACTTGCCACTTGTCCACTTATCAAGGTGATAACCTTGCATTCCTCTCTTGGATTTAGAATTGTGTTACCAGGAAGGCTATTAATGGTCTTCTTATCAATTTCATTAACTTTTGTGGCTAATTGACCCATCTGAGTCTCCAAGTTTTAAATTGTATTTGCAGACCTCTCAGGTATTTACTTGCTCAGTTGGCCCATTTGCACCTCCAAGTTTCTAATGGAGGCTCTGGTTTCCTGCATAAAACTCCTCATCATCTCCCAATTAGAATCTTGTTGGGATTGAGAGTTTGTCTGCTGAGGTGGTTGTTGTTGATGAGACTGAAATTGGCGGTTATTATGATTGTTCTGTTGGAAACCGCCCTGAGAATTATTGTTGAAATTCTGAGATCTCTAAGGTTGGTCCATCCACCCAAGATTGTATATCTTAGAGTATGGATCATTATTGGGGTTTTTAGGACCACTCCCCATGTAATTTACCTATTCAGAAAAAGATTGAGCATAATCATAATTTTCATTTTGTACAAAATTACCTGTCATGTCATAAGAGACCTCTTGAGGTGGATTTTGGGTATTGATAGCTGAGACTTGTATGCCACCCATCTGCTGAGTAAGTAAATTTATTTGCTGAGACATCAGCTTGTTCTGGGCAAGAATAGCATTAACAGCTTCCATGTCCAACAGACCTCTCTTCTGAGAAGTCTCTGAGTTCACAAAATTCCTGTTAGATGAGTATAAATATTGGTTGCTAGCAACCAACTCAATAAGCTCAGTAGTCTCCTCCGGTGTCTTCTTCTTGTGCAGTGAACCACCTGCGGAATTATCTAAGCACATTTTGGACATTTCACCCAAGCCTTCATAAAAGATATCTAGTTGGGTCCATTTGGAGAACATGTCCAGAGGGCATTGCCTAGTCAGTAGCTTGTATCTTTCCCAAACTTCATAAAGAGTTTCACCATCCTTCTGCCTGAAGGTCTGAACCTCCACCCTAAGCTTAGTCAGCTTCTTTGGTGGGAAAAATTTAGTAAGAAACTCAGTGACAACTTTGTCCCAAGTATCCAAACTCTCCTTGGGTTGGGAATCTAGCCATAGCTTTGCTCCATCCCTCAGAGCAAACGGGAAGAGCATGAGTTTGTACACCTCTGGGTTCACTCCATTTGTCTTCACAGTATCACAAATCTGTAGAAAGTTAGAAATAAATTGATTTGGGTCTTCTTGGGGAAGACCATGATACTAGCAGTTTTGTTGCACCAGGGTGACCAATTGTGGCTTCAACTCAAAGTTGTTCGTAGCTATAGGAGGCACCACAATGCTTTTCCCATAAAGATCTGCAGTAAGAGTAGAGTAAGACCCAAGTACTCTCCTTTGTTGTTCATTCCCATTCGGATTTGCCACATTGGTATTAGCAGCATTGTTAGGATCCATAGTGGATTCTGCAGCCTTGTAAAGTCTTGCTTGTTGCAAATGCGGCCTGAAAGTTCTTTCAGGTTCAGGATCAAAGTCTAAGAGAGGTTCCTTGTCTCTGTTCCTGGGCATAAACAGACAGAAAACAAGAAAAGATGGGAATCTCTACGTCAGAGTGTAGAGAATTCCCAGTGAGGTAACCTGTGTAAAAGAAATAAAATAAAAGATACTAAAAAAATTAACTCTAAAATTCGAAAATTACTTATTAAAATAGAACAAAAATTTTCAAAATTATTATGCAAATTAAATAAGAAAAATTAAAATAAGACTAACTAGAAAACATCAAACTTAATTTCAGAAATTAAGAAAAATATTAGTGCTATTTATTTATTTATTTTTTTTTTGAAAATACTAAATCAAAATTTAAATAAAATTAAAACTAAAATGCCTAATATAAGCAATCAAACAACTAATAGTTGTTAATCACTATCAATTCCCGGCAACGGCGCCAAAAACTTGGTGCGGAATTTATATCCACAAACTTATCAGCAAGTGCTCCGGGTCGTACCAAGTAATACCTCAGGTGAGTGAGGGTTGATCCCACGAGGATTGAGGGACTAAGCAACAATGGTTGATTAATTTACTTAGTTAGACAAGCAGAAAATTGTGTTTGAGAGTTCAAAAGCATTAAACAGTAAATTCAGAATATCAGAAGACAGGCAAGTAAATAAGTTGGAAAAACAATATGGAGAAACAGTTAAGGCTTCAGAGTTATCTATTTTCTGGATTGATTTTTCTTACTAACTATTTTAATCATGCAAGATTTAATTCATGGCAAACTATATGTGACTAGACCCTAATTCCTTAGACCTTTCTAGTCTCCTCTAACTCTCATCAACCACCAATTCCTTGGTCAATTAATTCCAATTAGGGGGTGAAGTTTAATTCTAGTTATTATGCCACAAAAATTCTAATTATCCAAATATAAGAGGATTATATGTCACGTATCCCGTTAAGTCCAGATAATTAGAATTTAGGAGAAATTGTTTTCAAGCTGTTGTTCAAGTAAAGAGCTTTTCCAAGTTATACAAGAACTCAATTAGAAAGAGGATCATACTTCTGTTCCACCCAAATTCATAAGATAAAGAACGAAAAAATTCTTGAATTATAAATCAATACATGAACTAAAATAGAAAAATAATAGTATCAATTCATACAATAGACAGAGCTCCTAACCTTAACAGTGAAGGTTTAGTTGCTCATGAAAAAGAGTGAAAACTAGGATTCTGGTAAACTGTAAATTGGGCTAAGGTTGAATGAAAAGTGGAACGTTGTTCGAATCAAATCATCCCCGGAAGAGAAGTTTCTTTTTTCTTTTATATCTAATCCTAATTAATTTAAAATCTATCTTCTAAAACTAATATAATATCTTTTCCTATTTTCTAAAAATTAAAGTTTAAATCAGAATTAAAATCAGCGTTTTCTGCGTTTTCTGCACGTGGCGCATGTCACGCGTATGCGTCGATGGTCTTCTTCGCATGTCACGCGTACGCGTCAGGTACGCGCACGCGTCGTTGAGCAAATCTCCAAATCACACGCACGCGTCAGGTACGCGCACGCGTCACTCCTTGCTGGTCATCTCCTTTAATTCTTGTGCTGATTCCATTTGTGCAAGCTTCCTCTCCATCCTCTAAGCCATTCCTGCCCTATATAGCCTTCTTCTCTTTTTCTGCGGAAGCTCCATCAAATCCAACCGAATGCTACCTAAAATAAACAGAATTGTACAAGACTTAAAGTAGCATCCATAGTGGCTAAAAGATAATTAATTCTTGATTAAACTCAACAAATTAAATGCAAATTCACTAGGAAAAGATAGGAAAGATGCTCACTAGTGCACGAAATTGTGATCTCTGGTAATGGCTCCAAAGGCTTGGTGCTCTAATCTCAATTCATAATTTGTCACAACTTCGATACAACTAACCAGCAAGTGCACTGGGTCATCCAAGTAATAAACCTTATGTGAGTAAGGGTCAATCCCACGGAGATTGTTGGTATGAAGCAAGCTATGGTCACCTTGTAAATCTCAGTCAGGCGGATATAAAATAATTATGGAGTTTTTGAAAATAGATAATATAATAAGGATAGAAATACTTATGTAAATCATTGGTGGAAATTTCAGATAAGCGCATAGAGATGCTTTCGTTCCTCTGAACCTCTGCTTTTCTGCTGTCTTCATCCAATCAGTCTTACTCCTATCCATGGCTGGCTTTATGTAAGGACATCACCATTGTCAATGGCTACTTTTCATCCTCTCTGTGAAAATGGTCCGATGCGCTGTCACTGCATGGCTAATCATCTTTGAGGTTCTCGATCATACTGGAATAGAATTTACTATCCTTTTGCGTCTGTCACTACGCCCAGCACTTGCGAGTTTGAAGTTCGTCACAGTCATTCAATCCCAGAGTCCTATTCGGAATACCACAGACAAGGTTTAGACTTTCCGGACTCTCATAAATGCCGCCATCAATCTAACTTATACCACGAAGATTCTGATTAAGAGATCTAAGAGATACTCATTCAATCTAATGTAGAACGGAATTGGTTGTCAGGCACGCGTTCATAGGGAATGATGATGATTGTCACGTTCATCACATTCAGGTTGAAGTGCGAATGAATATCTTAGAAGCGAAATAAGATGAATTGAATAGAAAACAGTAGTACTTTGCATTAATCTTTGAGGAACAGCAGAGCTCCACACCTTAATCTATGGAGTGTAGAAACTCTACCGTTTGAAAATACATAAGTGAAAGGTCCAGGCATGGCCGAATGGCCAGCCCCTCTGATCTAAGAACCAGGTGTCCAAAGATGATCCTAAGATGTCTAATACACTAGTAAAAAGTCCTATTTATAATAAACTAGCTACTAGGGTTTACAGAAGTAAGTAATTGATGCATAAATCCACTTTCGGGGCCCACTTGGTGTGTGCTTGGGCTGAGCTTGAAGTCTACACATGGAGAGGTCTTTCTTGGAGTTGAACGCCAGCTTTTGTGCCATTTTGGGCGTTGAACTCCACTTTGCAACTTGTTTTTGGCGCTGGACGCCAGAATTGGGCAGAGAGCTGGCGTTGAACGCCAGTTTGCGTCGTCTAAACTTGGGCAAAGTATGGACTATTATATATTTCTGGAAAGCCCTGGATTTCTACTTTCCAACGCAATTGGAAGCGTGCCATTTTGAGTTTTGTAGCTCTAGAAAATCCATTTTGATTGCAGGGAGGTCAGAATCCAACAGCATCAGCAGTCCTTCTTCAACCTCTGAATCTGATTTTTGCTCAAGTCCCTCAATTTCAGCCA
>NC_029790.2:24566870-24569659 GCF_000816755.2 Arachis ipaensis | reverse complement strand
GCACCCTTAATTGTCCCATGTTGGAACTTAATTCTCCTAGGGAAGTGTTGATTTGCTCCCAATAGTTTTGTGGAGGAAGATGCATTTGAGGCATCTCCGGGATCTCATGGTCATGAGCTTCATACGCCTCTTGAGCTCCATGAATGGGCTCTCTTGCTTGCTCCATATTTTTCTTAGTGATGGGCTTCTCTTCCTCAATGTGAATTTCTCCTTCTATGAAAGCTCCAGCTGAGTAACATAGATGGCAAATAAGATGAGGAAAAGCTAGCCTTGCCCCAGGGGAGGACTTTTCGGCTATTTTGTAGAGTTCAAGGGAGATGACTTCATGAACTTCTACTTCCTCTCCAATCATGATACTATGGATCATATATGAGGCATTTCCGGGATCTCATGGTGATGAGCTTCCTGCGCCTCTTGTGTTTGAAAGGGACCTCAGGGATCACCTTCTTCTTGGCCACAACATCATAGAAGTGGTCTTGATGAGCTTTGGAGATGAATCTTTCCATCTCCCATGACTCGGAGGTGGAAGCTTTTGTCTTCCCTTTTCCTTTTCTAGAGGATTCTCCGGTATTAGGTGCCATCAATGGTAATGGAAAAACAAAAAGCTTATGCTTTTACCACATGAAACTTAGAATATTACTCGCCCTCGAGCAAGAAAAGAAAGAATTAGATAAAGAAGAAGAAGAAAATATGGAGAAGAGGGGGGAGGTGTGTTTCGGCCAAGAAGAGAAAGGAGGGTTGTGTTGTGTGAAAATGAAGAAGAATGGAAGGCTTTATATAGGGAAGGGAGGGGGGTTAAGGTTCGGCCATATGGGTGGGTTTGGGTGGGAAATTGATTTTGAATTTTGAAGGGAGGTGGAGTTTATTGGGTAAGTTTATGGGGAAGAGTGGGTGGATGTGAGTGGTGAAGGGTTAATAGGGAAGAGGGATGGAGGTGATAGGTGAAGGGTTTTGGGGAAGAGTGTTTATTGGGAATAGAGGATGATTGAGAAGAGAGAAGAGAGTGAGTGGAGGTAGGTTGGGATCCTGTGGGGTCCACAGATCCTGAGATGATCCTGTGGGGTCCACAGATCCTGAGGTGTTTAAGGATTTGCAACCTTGCACCAAATTAGGCATGTAAAATGCCCTTGCACACAACTCTGGGCGTTCAGCGCCAGGTTGGTGCCCATTTTGGGCGTTCAACGCCCATTTGTTGCCCATTTCTGGCGTTGAACGCCAGAACCATGCTTGTTCTGGGCGTTCAGCGCCAGCTCTTCTCCAGGGTGCAATTCTGGCGTTCAGCGCCCAGATGCTGCCCATTTTAGGCGTTCAGCGCCCAGATACTGCCCATTTTGGGCGTTCAGCGCCAGAACCATGCTCTGTTCTGGCGTTGAACGCCAGACAGGTGCTTCCTCCAGGGTGTGATTTTTTTTCCGCTGTTTTTGATTCTGTTTCTAAACTTTTCGTTTATTTTGTGACTCCACATAATCATGAACCTAAGAAAACATGAAAATCAAAAATAGAATTAGATAAATAAACATTGGGTTGCCTCCCAACAAACGCTTCTTTAATGTCAATAGCATGACAGTGGGCTCTCATGGAGCCTCACAGATGTGCAGAGCTTTGTTGAGACCTCCCAACACCAAACTTAGAGTTTGGATATGGGGGTTTGACACCAAACTTAGAGTTTGGTTGTGGCCTCCCAACACCAAACTTAGAGTTTGACTGTGGGGGCTTTGTTTGACTCTGCTTTGAGAGAAGCTTTTTATGCTTCCTCTCCATGGATGCAGAGAGAGATCCTTGAGTTGTAAACACAAGGTTGTCCTCATTTATTTGAAGGATCAATTCTCCTCTGTCCACATCAATCACAGCTCTTGCTGTGGCTAGGAAAGGTCTTCCAAGGATGATGAATTCATCCTCATCCTTCCTAGTATCTAGGACTATGAAATCAGCAGGGATGTAAAGGCCTTCAACCTTTACCTCATCCTTCCCAGTATCTAGGACTATGAAGTCAGCAGGGATGTAAAGGCCTTAAACCTTTACTAACATGTCCTCTACTTGTCCATAAGTCTGTTTTCTTGAATTGTCTGCCATCTCTAATGAGATTTTAGCAGCTTGCACCCCAAAGATTCCCAGTTTCTCTATTACAGAGAGGGGCATGAGGTTTATTCCTGAACCAAGGTCACACAGAGCCTTAAAGATCATGGTGCCTATGGTGCAAGGTATTAAGAACTTTCCAGGATCCTGTTTCTTCTGAGGCAATGTCAGTTGATCCAGATCACTTAGTTCATTGGTGAACAAGGGAGGTTCATCTTCCCAAGTTTCCATGCCAAATAATTTGGCATTCAGCTTCATAATTGCACCAAGGAACTTAGCAGCTTGCTCTTCAGTGACATCCTCATTCTCTTCAGAAGAGGAATACTCATCAGAGCTCATGAAGGGCATAAGGAGGTTCAATGGAATCTCTATGGTCTCTAGATGAGCCTCAGATTCCTTTGGTTCCTCAGAGGAAAACTCCTTATTGATCACTGGACGTCCCAGGAGGTCTTCCTCACTGGGATTCACGTCCTTCTCTCCCTCTTTGGGTTCGGCCATTTTGGTAATATCAATGGCCTTGCACTCTCTCTTTGGATTTTCTTCTATATTGCTTGGGAGAGTACTAGGAGGGATTTCAGTGATCCTTTTACTCAGCTGGCCCACTTGTGCTTCCAAATTTCTAATGGAAGACATTGTTTCATTCATGAAACTTACAGTGGCCTTGGATAGATCAGAGACTAAGTTTGCTAAATTAGAGGTACTTTGTTCAGAGT
>NC_029790.2:24562349-24566823 GCF_000816755.2 Arachis ipaensis | reverse complement strand
TTTTTGAAAAAGAGTTAGTAATTTTCGAAAATAGTTTTTGAAAAAGGTTAGTAGTTTTTTTTTTGAAAATTCAAATAAAAAAATAAAATAATTAGTTAATTAAAAAAAATTTTGAAAAAGAGGGAAGATATTTTTGAAAATTAGAGAGAGAGAGAGAGTTAGTTAGGTAGTTTTGAAAAAGATAAGAAACAAACAAAAAGTTAGTTAGTTAGTTGAAACAATTTTGAAAATCAATTTTGAAAAGATAAGAAGATAAGAAGTTAGAAAAGATATTTTGAAATCAAATTTTTGAAAAAGATATGATAAAAAGATAATTTTTTGAAAATCTATGATTGAAATTAGTTTTGAAAAAGATTTGATTTTTAAAATCACAATTAATGACTTGATTCACAAGAAATCACAATATATGATTCTAGAACTTAAAGTTTGAATATTTCTTAACAAGTAAGTAACAAACATGAAATTTTTGAATCAAAACATTAATTGATGATGTTATTTTCGAAAATTATGTGAAAAAAATAAGAAAAGAGATTTTTGAAAAATATTTTTAGAATTTTCAAAAATAACTAAGAAAAATGAAAAAGATTTTATTTTTGAAAAAGATAAGATTTTTAAATTGAAAATTTGATTTGACTCATAAAAACAACTAGATTTTAAAAATTTTTAAAAAAGTCAATCCAAATTTTCGAATTTATGAGAAGAAAAAGGGAAAGATGTTTTTTTTATTTTTGAATTTTTATGATGAGAGAGAAAAACATGAAAATTATGCAATGCATGAAAATTTTTAGATCAAAACAATGAATGCATGCAAGAATGCTATGAATGTCAAGATGAACACCAAGAACACTTTGAAGATCATGATGAACATCAAGAACATATTTTTGAAAATTTTTATATGCAAAGAAAACATGCAAGACACCAAACTTAGAAATCTTTCATGTTTAGACTCTATGGATGCAAAAATGCACATGTAAAATAAGAAAATATGCAAAACAAGAAAACATCAAGATCAAACAAGAAGACTTATCAAGAACAACTTGAAGATCATGAAGAACACTATGAATGCATGAATTTTTTGAAAAATGCAAGATGAATATGCAATTGACACCAAACTTTCAACTTGACTCAAGACTCAAACAAGAAACATGAAATATTTTTGATTTTTATGATTTTATAATTTTTTTGTATTTTCTTTTAATTTTTTCGAAAATCATTTTGAAAAAGAAAAATAAGGATTCCAAAATTTTTAATATGAATTCCAAGAATCTTATGCTCTTTAGTCTAAAGCTCCAATCAAAGGGTCAGGCATGGCTTAATAGCCAGCCAAGCTTTAGTATGTAACTCAGACATGACACGCCATAAAATAATAAGGATAGAAATACTTATGTAAATCATTGGTGAGAATTTCAGATAAGCGCATAGAGATGCTTTCGTTCCTCTGAACCTCTGCTTTCCTGCTGTCTTCATCCAATCAGTCTTACTCCTTTCTATGGCTGGCTTTTTGTAAGGATGTCACCGGTGCCAATGGCTACTTTCAATCCTCTCGGGAAAATGGTCCAAATGCTCTGTCACAGCACAGCTAATCGTCTGGAGGCATCACCCTTGTCGATGGTTGCATCCTATTCCTCTCTGTGAAAATGGTCCGATGCGCTGTCACTGCATGGCTAATCATCTTTGAGGTTCTCGATTATACTGGAATAGAATTTACTATCCTTTTGCGTCTGTCACTACGCCCAGCACTTGCGAGTTTGAAGTTCGTCATAGTCATTCAATCCCAGAGTCCTACTCGGAATACCATAGACAAGGTTTAGACTTTCCGGACTCTCATGAATGCCGCCATCAATCTAACTTATACCACGAAGATTCTGATTAAGAGATCTAAGAGATACTCATTCAATCTAATGTAGAACGGAAGTGGTTGTCAGGCACGCGTTCATAGGGAATGATGATGATTGTCACATTCATCACATTCAGGTTGAAGTGCGAATGAATATCTTAGAAGCGAAATAAGATGAATTGAATAGAAAACAGTAGTACTTTGCATTAATCTTTGAGGAACAGCAGAGCTCCACACCTTAATCTATGGAGTGTAGAAACTCTACCGTTTGAAAATACATAAGTGAAAGGTCCAGGCATGGCCGAATGGCCAGCCCCTCTGATTTAAGAACCAGGCGTCCAAAGATGATCCTAAGATGTCTAATACACTAGTAAAAAGTCCTATTTATAATAAACTAGCTACTAGGGTTTACAAAAGTAAGTAATTGATGCATAAATCTACTTCCGGGGCCCACTTGGTGTGTGCTTGGGCTGAGCTTGAAGTCTACACATGGAGAGGTCTTTCTTGGAGTTGAACGCCAGCTTTTGTGCCATTTTGGGCGTTGAACTCCACTTTGCAACTTGTTTCTGGCGCTGGACGCCAGAATTGGGCAGAGAGCTGGCGTTGAACGCCCGTTTGCATCGTCTAAACTTGGGCAAAGTATGGACTATTATATATTGCTGGAAAGCCCTGGATTTCCACTTTCCAACGCAATTAGAAGCACGCCATTTTGAGTTCTGTAGCTCCAGAAAATCCATTTTGAGTGCAGAGAGGTCAGAATCCAACAACATCAGCAGTCCTTCTTCAACCTCTGAATCTGATTTTTGCTCAAGTCCCTCAATTTCAGCCAGAAAATACCTGAAATCATAGAAAAACACACAAACTCATAGTAAAGTCCAGAAATGTGAATTTAACATAAAAACTAATGAAAACATCCCTAAAAGTAACTAGATTCTACTCAAAACAATGCCAAAAAGCGTATAAATTATCCCGCTCATCACAACACCAAACTTAAATTGTTGCTTGTCCCCAAGCAACTGAAAATCAAATAGGATAAAAAGAAGAGAATATACTATAAATTCCAAACTATCAATGAAACATAGCGAGGTGATAAGTGAAGGGTTTTGGGGAAGAGTGTTTATTGGGAATAGAGGATGATTGAGAAGAGAGAAGAGAGTGAATGGAGGTAGGTGGGGATCCTGTGGGGTCCACAGATCCTGAGGTGTTTAAGGATTTGCAACCTTGCACCAAATTAGGCATGTAAAATGCCCTTGCACACAACTCTGGGCGTTCAGCGCCAGGTTGGTGCCCATTTTGGGCGTTCAACGCCTATTTGTTGCCCATTTCTGGTGTTGAACGCCAGAACCATGCTTGTTCTGGGCGTTCAGCGCCAGCTCTTCTCCAGGGTGCGATTCTGGCGTTCAGCGCCCAGATACTGCCCATTTTGGGCGTTCAGCGCCAGAACCATGCTCTGTTTCTAAACTTTTCGTTTATTTTGTGACTCCACATGATCATGAACCTAAGAAAACATGAAAAATAAAAATAGAATTAGATAAATAAACATTGGGTTGCCTCCCAACAAGCGCTTCTTTAATGTCAATAGCTTGACAGTGGGCTCTCATGGAGCCTCACAGATGTGCAGAGCTTTGTTGAGACCTCCCAACACCAAACTTAGAGTTTGGGTATGGGGGTTTGACACCAAACTTAGAGTTTGGTTGTGGCCTCCCAACACCAAACTTAGAGTTTGACTGTGGGGGCTTTGTTTGACTCTGCTTTGAGAGAAGCTTTTTATGCTTCCTCTCCATGGATGCAGAGAGAGATCCTTGAGTTGTAAACACAAGGTTGTCCTCATTTATTTGAAGGATCAATTCTCCTCTGTCCACATCAATCACAGCTCTTGCTGTGGCTAGGAAAGCTCTTCCAAGGATGATGAATTCATCCTCATCCTTCCCAGTATCTAGGACTATGAAGTCTGCAGGGATGTAAAGGCCTTCAATCTTTACTAACACGTCATCTACTTGTCCATAAGTCTGTTTTCTTGAATTGTCTGCCATCTCTAATGAGATTTTAGCAGATTGCACCCCAAAGATTCTCAGTTTCTCTATTACAGAGAGGGGCATGAGGTTTATTCCTGAACCAAGGTCACACAGAGCCTTAAAGATCATGGTGCCTATGGTACAAGGTATTAAGAACTTTCCAGGATCCTGTTTCTTCTGAGGCAATGTCAGTTGATCCAGATCACTTAGTTCATTGGTGAACAAGGGAGGTTCATCTTCCCAAGTCTCAATGCCAAATAATTTGGCATTCAGCTTCATGATTGCACCAAGGAACTTGGCAGCTTGCTCTTCAGTGACATCCTCATTCTCTTCAGAAGAGGAATACTCATCAGAGCTCATGAAGGGCATAAGGAGGTTCAATGGAATCTCTATGGTCTCTAGATGAGCCTCAGATTCCTTTGGTTCCTTAGAAGGAAACTCCTTATTGATCACTAGACATCCCAGGAGGTCTTCCTCACTGGGATTCACGTCCTCCTCTCCCTCTTTGGGTTCGGCCATTTTGGTAATATCAATGGCCTTACACTCTCTCTTTGGATTTTCTTCTGTATTGCTTGGGAGAGTACTAGGAGGGATTTCAGTGATCCTTTTACTCAGCTGGCCC
>NC_029790.2:24557338-24562204 GCF_000816755.2 Arachis ipaensis | reverse complement strand
TTTTCTTTAGGTGAATGGATCCACCTGTAGAAGTATCCAATGACATCTTTGATGGCTCAGATAAACCATTATAGAATATATCCAGGATGGTCCATTCTGAAAGCATGTCAGAAGAACACTTTTTGGTCAGCTGTTTGTATCTTTCCCAAGCTTCATAGAGGGATTCACCTTCTTTCTTTCTGAAGGTTTGAACATCCACTCTAAGCTTGCTCAGCTTTTGAGGAGGAAAAAACTTGGCTAAGAAAGCCGTGACCAGCTTATCCCAAGAGTTCAGGCTGTCTTTGGGTTGAGAGTCCAACCACACTCTAACTCTGTCTCTTACAGCAAAAGGGAAAAGCATGAGCCTGTAGACTTCAGGATCTACTCCATTAGTCTTAACAGTATCACAGATCTGCAAGAATTCAGTTAAGAAGTGAAAAGGATCTTCAGATGGAAGTCCATGAAACTTGCAGTTCTGCTGCATCAGAGAAACTAGCTGATGTTTCAGCTCAAAATTGTTT
Organism: Arachis ipaensis; assembly: GCF_000816755.2. Taxonomy (NCBI): domain Eukaryota; kingdom Viridiplantae; phylum Streptophyta; class Magnoliopsida; order Fabales; family Fabaceae; genus Arachis; species Arachis ipaensis. The sequence continues at coordinate 24,561,704 of NC_029790.2, read as the reverse complement.
ATCAGAAGGAGGATCAACCAAATCCCAACTGTGTACTTTTTCAAGTGTCTGAATTTCTTCCTGCATTGCTTGCTGTCAATTTGGATTGGTAGAGGCTTTTCGGAATGACCGAGGTTCATGATGATGAAGAATAGTAGAAAAATAATGATAATCAAGAAGATGAGGGATGTATTTCTTACCCTAGAAGAACAAGTGGAGGAAGGAGGCATGACAGCAGGAGCAGGAGCATCGTTCTGTCTGGAATCATCAAGAGATGGAGAAGACAGAAGATGAGGGTCCTCAAGGGATGGACTTGAGAGGTAGACTCTGTAGTATCATCACTAGGAAAGAGATCAACATTGGGGTTAGTAAAAAATGGTGACGGAGTAGAAGGAATGGACTCAAAAGAGGAAAAACTAGAGAATATGTGATGCTCCCAGAAGACAACATGACAAGATATATGAATGCGTCGAGAGATAGGATCCCAACAATGATAACCCTTATGTTCAAAACCATAACCAAGAAAACAACATATGCGATCCCAATGTTCAAGCTTATTGTGTTCATGAGGCTGAAGAAGGACAAAACAGACACAACAAAAAATACAAAGAGAACTGAAATCGAGAGAAGTATGATAAAGACACTCAAAGGGAGTAGTGTTACCAAGAACAGAAGAAAGGAGTCTATTGATAACATGAACAGCAGTGAGAACAGCTTCACCCCAAGCACGCTCAAGACAGAAAGAGGAAATAAGCATCGCACGAACAGAGTCAAGAATATGATGGTGTTTATGCTCAGCTCTGCCATTTTGTTGAGAGGTACCAGGACAAGAAAACTCGGACAAAGTACCCTGTTCAGCGAGAAAATTTAAAAGTTTAGAGTCACGATATTCCATAGCATTATCCTGTCTGAAGATTTGAATGACCTTTGAAAATTGAGTTCGAATCATAGTGGCAAAGTTAATATAAATCTGAGGCAGCTGATGCACCACTATTTCATGGTACATCTTGTGCTTAATTGAGTGGATTTTATCCACTATTATCACACTTATTCATGTAAATTGTATGTTTTATATTTTTCTTCCTGATTTTGTGCTATGATTGAAAACATGTTTCTTTGGTCTTAATTTAGCTAATTTTAATCCTCTCTTATTACCATTCGATGCCATGATATGTGTGTTAAGTGTTTTTAAGGTTTATAGGGCAGGAATGACTTAGAGGATGGAAAGGAAGCATGAAAAAGTGGAAGGAATACAAGAAATTGAAGGAATTGCTAAAGCTGTCCAGCTTGACCTCTTCGTACTTAACTAACTATAACTTGAGCTACAGAGGACCAAATGAGGCGGTTCTAGTTGCGTTGGAAAGCTAACATATAGGGATTCGCAAAAATATATAATTTGTCATAGTTTCCTGGCTGTTGGGTGTCGCGCACGCGTGGATCACGCGTACACGTGACCTGGCAAAAATTCAATCCACGCGTACGCGTCGCGCGTACGCGTGACAGTGCCGCATGCTGGACGTAGGGCGATTTCTGGGCTGTTTTTGACCCAGTTTTTGGCCCAGAAAACACATATTAGAGGCTACAAAGTAGAGGAATCCATTCATTCATTCATCATTCATTCATAATTCACAATTTTAGGTTTTTAGATGTAGTTTCTAGAGAGAGAGGCTCTCTCCTCTCTCTAGGTTTTAGGATTTAGGATTTCTCTTAGGTTAGGTTTATTTCTTCTCCATTCCAGCTTCAATGTTCCTTTAATTTAATTTCTCTTCTACTTTTATTTATTCTATTACTTTAGTTTGTTTATTTTCCCAATTTGGTTTATGAACTCCATGTTAGATTTGATTTCTTTATTTAATACAATTTGAGGTATTTCAGATTTATGGTTGCTTTCTTCAATTTATGTGATTGATGCTTTCAATATTTAGATTTCTCTCCTTTTGGCTTTGGTTGAGTAATTGGTGACACTTGAGTTATCAAACTCCCTTGTTGATTGATAATTGGAATTTGCTGGTTGATTTGGATCCCTCTAAAGCTAGTCTTTCCTTAGGAGTTGACTAGGACTTGAGGAATTAAATTGATTAGTCCACTTGACTTTCCTTTATTTAGTGAGGGTTAACTAAGTGGGAGTAATGAACAATTCTCATCACAATTGATAAGGATAACTAGGATAGGATTTCCAATTCTCATACCTTGCTAAGAGCTTTATTAGTTATTACTTTAATTCTTGCAATTTACTTTTCCTGTTCATTATTCAAAAATCCCAAAAAGATAATCTTCCATAACCAATAATAAATACACTTCCCTACAATTTCTTGAGAGACAACCCGAGGTTTAAATACTTCGGTTATCAATTTTATTAAGGGTTTGTTACTTGTGACAACCAAATTTTTGTACGAAAGGATTCTTTGTTGGTTTAGAAACTATACTAGCAACGAGACTTTATCTGTAAAATTCTTTACTAGCAGAAATCCATTCGTCAGCAGCTCATGACGATTAGTCATCAGATAAACCCAAGTAAAACGTGAATAATCATCAATAAAGACTACAAAGTATCGAGCCCCTCCTATAGAAGCGGTAGGAGCGGGACCCCAAACATCAGAATGAATAAGAACAAAAGGAGATCAAGCAATAAATGAATTATTATAAAAGGATAAGGCAGTTTTTTTTTACAATTTGACAAGAAATACAATCAAAATACTCATTTTGAACTAGACGTAAAACACTCGTAGACATAAGAGGACGTAATTTTTCTAAGGTGCCACAAGTGAAGAGTAGATGGAGAGGAAACATCACAGAGATTTGACGTAGAGGGAACATGAAGGTTCTCGAGCTCAAACAAACGTCTGACCTTACAACTAGTCCCGATGATCTTTTCCGTCCGACGATCCTGCACATGACAACCAGAAATAGAAAAGTGACATCAAAACCGAGTTTAACAAGTTGACCGACAGAAATAAGATTAAAATTCAATTTTAGAATAAAATAAGTATCAGGAAGATGAATATTGGACTGTAAAATAAACCCTTGATGTGTTGCATGCATGAGGGAACCATTAGCAGTATTGACAGAAAGTGCATTTGTAGTGGTAGACAACGACGAGAAAAGATGACGCAAAGGAGACATATGATTAAAACAACCAGAATCAAAATACCATTTAGAATTACCTGGAGGGGTGAAAAGAGTAGTAGGGGTATTACCAGAAAAAGAGAGAAGTTACTTAAGAAGAGATTCAATGTTTGATGGAGAGACAAAAGGTGTGTTGAGAGAGGTAGAAGGGATGGACTCAGTAACAGCAGCAACAGTAGAAGTAGGCACATGCCGAGAGTTGTTGGGATGAGTTTGATACTTGTTCTGATCTGATAGTGGTGGTCTAATAGGACAGGTGGTAATCAAGTGACCCAAGAGCTTACAATAATGGCAGAACAGTTTCAGGCAATTGGAGCCAATGTGCCCTTTTTGTTTGCACTTACGACATTCAATAGAGGGATAGTCAGAGAAGGAATGCTCAGGATGGTTACAGTTTTGACAGATTTTGCCCTTTCTATTGGTGGCAGCAAAGATAGTTTCACTCGTAGAATGAGTCAATCCCAAGCGCATTTCTTCATACTTAAGACGAGGAAGAGCATCTTCAATACTAGGCAAGGGATTCTGATGAAGAAGAGAAATCCTGACCAGCTCATAGTCATCAGTAAGTGCCATAAGAAATTGGATGAGACGTGTCCGGTTCTAATAATCCTCGTATGTCTTAGCATCAGTGGGATCTTTAAGAACAGACTCACAAGAGGTCAATTGATCCCAAATAATTTTTATCTGAGGAAGTAAATCAAAAACTGCTTGGCCACGTTCTTGCTTAAGGCTATAAAGCTCCTTTAGCAGTTGGTTCTGATGAGAGAGATCAGAAACAGTATAATGCTTTGCCAAATGATCCCATACCTCTTTAGCAGTTTCAAAATGCCCAAACTGTAAATGAATGTCAAGAGTAGAAGTGTTGTGGAACCAAGTGATAATCTGGTGATTTTTACTATCCCAATCTTCCAATTTCTTTGAAAAGTCCTTCTCAGCATCCTCCTTGGATTTGGAGGTCCCATCTTTGGATTTGTCAGTCACAGTTGGCTTAACAGGACAAATAATACCACTAGTCACGTATTGCCATAATTTTTGCCCTTTAAGAAATTCTCGCATAGCTTCAACCCAATGAGCATAGTTGGAGCCATTAAGGATAACAGGAATAGGCTGAAAAATATTCGGTTTCTCCATAATAACAGAAACAAAGGCGAAAAAGAGAAGAAACTGCAAATTCGGAAAAGAAAATGAAAAAATGGATGGCAAAATCCGAAAGAGCTCACCAAAAAATTTTAGGGAGGGTCCCACTGCCTGCCACGTCGGA
>NC_029790.2:24514455-24557298 GCF_000816755.2 Arachis ipaensis | reverse complement strand
CTAACGGGGCTTAGGGAGGTACGCAGGTTGCGAAGCGGATCGGATCGGGCGCGTGGGTCAGGCGCGTGGGTCGAGCACGGGTCCGTGGAACGTCTGGCTGACACATGGTGCGATGCAGAGCCGTTGATATGGGGCGCTGATCCGACAGGGCTGGAGGTGTCTGGAAGGAGAACTTCTTCAAGCGGACAGGCAACGTTAAGCGGCGCGTGGCGGTGCATCTGGAGTCCGGCAGTGATTTCGGTGGCGTTGGAAATGTTACGATAGGGAGAAGGCGATGGTGGCGGCGGTGACGAACCAAGGCGTCAGGAAGGAGTCGAAAAGTGAGGACAAAGACTGCCAAAGAAGACAAAATGAAAAAGCTAGGAACCAATTGTTACTAGAAAAAAAATAACCTAAACTCTTGATATCATGTTAGAAATAAGAGCACAATCTAAAGAGTATTTTGTGTATTATTTTGTTTGAGGAAAAGTACAATATACAAGGGGTATATAGATAGCTGCTAGAAGAATCAAAGTAATAAAAGCATAGGATCCTACAATTTATATATAGATACGTTATATAAATACAAATAATACTAATTAATCTAATTTAATTCTAATTATTCTCTTAACACTGTTTATTCAAATTGGGCCTCAGAATTAAAGATTTAAAAGATAATTCAGATGAAACAGCAGGGAGTTGTTCATTAGAGGTGGAAGGAATTGAATTGGATATGGGACTCGTGGCGTTAGAGATAAAGAACTTAAGGAAATGTTGCTTCGTAAGTATAGTAGTTGCCTTAGTAGCTTGAGAAAGGAGTTTCTAAAGAAAAGGAAAAGAACACCAAATAATTTGCATACCACCTTTGGAATTCTAGCACTCTCATTATAATCAACCACATAAATTCTTGTAGTTCTCAAGGGTCTATTAATCAAAGAGCAACTACAACAAGATCAATATTATAATATGCAATTTTTTATGCATTAAATATATATTTCAGTCAATATTCAAGATATATAACTATATATTTAAAATGCATAAGCATATACCAATCGTAAGCCTCTTTTAAGACTCTAATGAGTATGTTAATTACAAAATATAGAGGCTTTACTAAGATTATACAACATTAGATCCTAAAATCATAAACATGCACAAAATATATTTTACCATTACTAATTGCGTTCCTCTTAAATTGCACCAGCTTCCTTCATTAAGTCATATAATGCACCGTGGCGATCTTCAAAGGGAATACCAAAAAATTCTCATTTTGCTCTTTCATCTCTACAGAGAAAACTATAGCAACTCCAAAAGATCTCTTTGACAACACCCAATTTCTTCAGCTCGTTATACACATCATTTTCAGAGTAAACTCGAGCCCTACTTTGTTCTAGGAATGTAATTACTCTCTCAACAGCTTGAGCTTGGATCTTGGCAACTTGAATTTGTTCTTCAGCTATCAAAACTTGTCTTTCAGCTAGCATAACTTGTTTTTCCAGCTATTTCAACTTGCCTTTCAATAGTTAACGCTTGCTTCGTAGCAATATCAAGTGATTTATCATAGTAATTATTCCCATCCTTCAACATATCTGTCAATCCTTGAATACCTTTACTCATTCGTTCCATATCAGCTTCAAATAAACCACTCATTGGTGCTTTATATTTAGAACCTCTATGATTCCCTTGTGTTCCATTAGATTGGTTTGAGTTACCTAAATCAGGGCTCTCCTCTGCAACAAAGCTAGTTGAATGAGTAGTAGGTTGCCAATCATTCCACTTACAGTCAAACCCCTGATATTCATCATTATTCAAATTAATTGTTTCCTTCATCTTGGCCATACTTTTATTTCTTTCTTTGGCACTTTCAGAATATTTCCAGTTGCTCTGTCTTAACCGTATATAAAATATAATTTATCATAATGTTTGATGGGAGTTCGCATCCACTTTTTTGCATCTGGTCTTGCTTATATAAAAAAATAGATGCATATATGTTAATTTAATTATACGGTTTTCTCTCCTTAAATTGTGAGTAGTTTCATAAATAAATATATACAAAAGCAATAGCTTCATGAAAATCTAGTCCTCACATATTAGTTATTTGTATAAATTTTTTAGATGAAGGAAGCATATATTGTGTGTAAATTTAACTCTTGTGAAGAATTCTAATCATTTAGAATCACAGGGCAAAATAATTTCATACTGCAACTTATCATGCACAAAGGAATCTATAAACTTTAGTAGCAACTTATCATGATATTAATTACCTTAATTAAATCCGCCCAAACTTCAGGTTCAGCGGTAAAGAGTTTGGTGTCTAGGTTCCATTAAAATCCACTTAAGTTATGAAAGAGATCATAGCAAACTTCAAGTGATCCTTCAAAGTCTTCAGTCTATTTTTAAGATTATCTTTACGAAGATGGTTCTGGAATGAAGCTTTTAGAGTTGCAAGAACGTTATCATATGCAGTTGTTGTAAAAATACCGTCAATTCTATTTCCTTTGCTACATTCCTTAAATTGTCTTTGCTTAATGTGTCACCTTGAGATGCCATCTTCTTTGCCATTCGGTCTTAACCTGAAAAATTAAGAACTAAATTATAAAAACAATCTTCTATAAAATAACTATAAAATAACTTCAATGGAATAATAATATAAAAAGTGTTAATAATGAATTCATCAATTAACTAGGAATATTACCTTCAGAAGTAATTCCTATAATACAAGTAATTTAATTAATTTTAGAAAATGATTATCATCATAAGTGAATATTTCAAATACACACTCCATACATAATAATATCATGCTTTTCACAATACTCATGAGTATTACACCTTTTAAAATATTGGTTTGACACATAATAGTCATAACATTCACATGATATTCACACATTACATTTACTTTGGTTCAAAAAATTTCATTCCCTTTCATAAGGATGAAGGTTCAAATAAGTCTCATCTTTCCATTTGATAGTTAGCCCACATTTGAGCCGCCATGTTATCCCTAAGCGCTGCACCTCGCCTGTAATCTTCATTTACTTCTTCTCTTTCCTCATAAGTGGTTTCTGGATTATTATTTTGTAATTCTCGATCCACTTGAGAAATTAAGTATTAGTCAGGATCTACACCCATCAAAAAGTTGTGGAGTATAATGCATGCTAGGACAATGTCAACCATAACCTCTACATCACAATATGATTCTGTACCACCTGCTATAATTGTAAATCTTTTTTTCAAAACTCCAAAGGATCGTTCGATCACATTTCGTAACAAAGAATGACGGAGGTTAAATAATTCATATGCATTTTCAAGTTCACGTCCAGTAAACTCCTTTAAATGGTATCTTACGCGTCGATATGGAGTTATTAGAGCATGTTTAGGCATGAATCCAGCATCCCCAAGATAAAATTTTCCTAAAAAAATTCATATAGAAATACTATACTTTAGATATCACCACTTTATTTAAACATGTCAAAGTTTTTTTAATAGATAAACCTCTTGAAATTTTGAACCTATCATTCCTTGATAGTGCACTTTTAAGAACTTTAGAGTCAAATGCGGTGCCTTTCCATCTTGCTAAAGCATATGTGAATCTCATATCAAAGCCACACGCAGCAAGTACATTCTGAGTTGGCCATTCTTTTCTACCACGAAATCTAGGTTGATCAACTATTGGAACCTTGACTCTAACATGTGTTCCATCAATGGCTCCAATACAGTCCTACACATATAACTTAATTAAAAAGAAAAATTTTGTTCTGCATACTAATTATGATTGTCTACTTCAATGTACAACTAATCATACCTTAAAATATGGATAAAATCTATTGCTATGAAGAATCTCTGAGGGAATGGTTGTTCCGGAAGGTTGCTGAAGAAACTCTTTTTCAAGTGAGATTATAGCTCTTAGAACAGCATGAAAATTATGACTGATTGTCTCTCCAGACCGGTGGAAGAAAAATGAAATTGTTCTATTTTTAACATTATGAGCTATAATGTATAAGAATCTAGCTACTTGCTCCTCAACTGTGACATGTATAGTATCTTTCACATGACCGGTTGCCATTAATTTTGCATATAACTCTAGAAAGACATGTGGGCCCATTCGAAAAATATCATGACACCTATTAGTTTCGCGCAACTGTTGTAACAAAGTGGCTCGAATCTCTTCTCTCCCAATAATGTGATCTCTTATGGGTTTCTCAACTTTCTTGGCCATCACTTTCAGTAAATATAACATGTGGACAGTATAACACAGCATTGTTATTGTACAAAGTTGCTTATCCCTCTTCCAATTTTCTTTGAGAACATTTAACAAATGTTCTTGACTCTCAACGCTATTTATAAGTCTCTGATTACCTATGGAAACATCTGATGCATGCTCTTGATTTTCAACCAGAATAGGATTGCATATTTGGAATAAGGGAAAATCATCAAAAAAAATATTTTTCATGCCGTGCTTACAATTAAAATTATGCAGTAAAACAACTTCCAATCTTCATCACCAACGTGTATTACATGCTGAAACTACAAAATTAACCAAACATGTTTAAAGCAAACAATAATGTTCTGAGATAGAAGCTGCTGGCGTGGCTGGGGTTGGTTAGGCAATGGCATAGGATGTTGCTGCCCTGCATTGTGAACTTGAGGCTGCATAACGAGTCCTAATTGAAACAAATAAATAAAAAATTGCCCAAGTCACAGTGTGAAATCAAAGCCAATATGAATTGCTAACATAAGAATGATTTCAACGTAAAAACATCTGACAAGGATCAACTGCAAGACAAATCAGAGAAAATGCCATTTCAAAGCAATAGGACAGTATGTAGCCCCAGCAGCTCAAGCTGACAAACAAGAAACAACTCAAGAAGTCAGATATTATCAGCATGCTATCACCACACGAACACCCTTAAATGCTAACCTGGATCAGGAGGTTTGTTGCTAGTCCCACCTTGATTTGATGGTAAATTACCAGCCATATTGCCTGGGTTTTTAGTCTCCATAGTAAGCATCTTCAAAGAGATTTTCCTCAGATAGTCAGGCTGAAATAAGGGCCACATCAATTCATCAGTCTTCCTTATCATATATGTTTTGCACTTTGCAAAGGTGAACCATAAATGAAAATGGTAATTGTGAAAACCCTAATTAGGGATATACCTGGCTTGTTGCAGCAGTAAAAATCTTCTCCTCAAATCTTTGAGCAATCTTCCGAAGTTCATGCAAACCCTCTTGACCAGAAACAGGAAGGTGCCTTTTTAATGTGTCCATTATTTTATTAACAATTCTTTGGCGGGACTCAGGCTACAGTTGACTTCTCCAATCATTATTATCCATAATAGGTTCAGCGCCTTGATTAGGTCTCCAATTATTGGTATCCATCAAATCGACATTAACTGGAGGAGCTGCGGCGGTTGTTAAAGAGAGATTCGGAAGGGTGGCGTGTGGAGTGTGAGAAAATCAGAGTTGAGAGAAACGAAGAAATTGTCAGCTAAACTTTGGGGTTGTTCCTTCTTCACCCACTCATTACATCGCCGACTTTAAATTTAGCTGCTTTTGTCAAACTTTTTTCTTTTTCAACACTTAGTGTTTGATCCTTCAATCTTCTTCATGCAACAAGCGAAAGCAAATCACTCACCTCATTTAATCACACTAAAAAGGAATATGCATAAAGAAACTGTAAATTTTATTCATCAAAGTTTCTGGAATGGGTCTCTGCGATTGATATAATTGCTTTTGTTGATCAAGAACACTTTGTTGTTGAAGTAAGGAGCTTGATGCCTGAAGTCTTTGCATATCTCGTTGCAACGGATTTGTCTACTGCTGCAAGCCCAATTGTTGTTGTAACTGTGCAGGCTGAGATTGAACCTGAGCCATCATTTGTTGCTGTGGAGCCTGTGATTGTGGCTGCTATGTTTGGGATGGTAACACATTTGATGCATTTTGTTGTGACTGTTGTTGCAGTGGAACCTTCGATTGTTGTAGCATGTGTGCAAAGTGCTGGCTTGTTTGCATGCTTGTGATAAAATTGTGAAAGAATAAGAAAAGAAAAGAATGCGAACTTTTATTGATTATTGATTGATTGAATTGAATTGAATTGTAAATTATGAAGGTAAAACGAAAAATAAAAACAAATAAAGATAAGATAAAAAAATAACATAAAGATAAGATAAGATAATAAAAACTAAAATTGTAATTGAATTTATGTATTCTGTTAGGCTGAATTTGTGGGTCACGAGACTTCTTTATTGTTGTCATGAGCTAAGGTGGAAGAGTAGTTTAATACGCCCCCGCAAGCTGGTGGATGGAAGATGTCAATAATCCACAGCTTGGATAAGTTCTGATGAAATTGTTGAGCGTCTGACGTGGTGACGCGGAGGAAGATGCGTGCGGCGGAGCTTGAGTTACCGGCGGAAAAAATATAAAAGGAGATGCTGTACTTGAGCAGGAATCTTCAAAAAATTGTGTGCGGTGGAGCTTGAGCTGCCGGCGGAAAAAATATAAAAGGAGATGCTGTGCTTGAGTAGCGATCCTAAAAAAAATGAAAAAATAAGCGCGTAGAGCGCAATAAGATTGATCTTTAGAGGGCGCGTATGGCTCCATAAGAGTGGTCTTCAGAGGGCGCGTAGAGCGCAATAAGAGAGGGCGCGTAGAGCGCAATAAGAGAAGGCGCATAGAGCACAGACAGGCTATAGTGACTATTCCATGAATGATAGTTGTTTCCTGTTAGAACAGGGATAACCAAGACTGATGTTGGATTTTACTTGGATGGATGTAATAGAGATTGGTTAAATTCTGAGCTAAATTAGAAGATTGATTATTCATTTTGGGAGGAGGTTGAAAAAGAAGTAGGGTAATTTTTCACCGAAAAGATGATAACTTATGTATCATTTTCAAGGAGAATACCAAGGCTCTGATACCATGATAAAATTGTGAAAGAATAAGAAAAGAAAAGAATGCGAACTTTTATTGACTATTGATTGATTGAATTGAATTGAATTGTAAATTATGAAGGTAAAACGAAAAATAAAAATAAATAAAGATAAGATAAGAAGATAACATAAAGATAAGATAAGATAATAAATAAAGACTAAAATTGTAATTGAATTTATGTATTCTGTTAGGCTGAATTTGTGGGCCACGAGACTTCTTTATTGTTGTCATGGGCTAAGGTAGAAGAGTAGTTTAATATAGCGCCGTCTGTGGGGAAATATATATAAATCCATGATTACCTATGGAAACAGCTAATCTATACTCTTGATTTTCAACCGTAATAGGATTGCATATTTGGAATAACGGAAAATCATCAAAGAAAATGTTTTCCATGCCGTGCTTACAATTAAAATTATGCAGTAAAACAACTTCCAATCTTCATCACCAACGTATATTACATGCCCAAACTACAAAAATAATCAAACCATGTTTAAAGCAAACATTGAATGAAAAGCAATTTTTTCCTATATTTAATGACTTTTAAATTTAGATCCTGCAATACCATTTTTAGGGTACAAAAGCCAAAACTTAACATTAATAACAATAGAATAAACAACATGTGCATATGCAAAATATTAAATACCCATATCTAAAATATATAAAACCCTAACATTTTATTTGTAACCAACAGATTTAAAAAGTTCTGAATTTTTTAGTATCACAACTTTTGATTTCTTAGTTATGACAGAACAAAATAAAATAACGTACTCAAATCACAAGGCTGGTAGCTCAATGCAAAAAGAAAGAATAAACTAAAAAGATAGAGACAATAATGCTATCAATACAAATTAAAGATAAAAAAATTTCAAGAACTACCACAGATTTCATATTGCAAAAGTAGTTTCACATATGAAGGAAAAAAAAAGAAAAATGACAACTTTTTCACATCAGAGATCGTCGAACCCTAACCTGTTTGTGTAAGGTTATACTAAGAATGATTGTAGTACAATGTTGATAGTAACAGCAAGGTTGAAGAAGAAATACACTCTGATTTCGTGGTGAAAACAGAACTTGAATGCTTCTATGCGATACTCAACTTCTCCATCTTATGTAGAAGAACTCTTTTCTATTTTTGTTCTCTTTTTTTTTATGAAAAGGAAAATGTGAGATAATGCTCTTGTGTTTCGTTTTCCTCTCAGTTTTCCGTCCATAGTTGGGAAGAAAAATTTTGGGTGGGACTCACTCTAAATTTTAAACTATTTTAGTTTTCCATTAAAAATTTCATTCCAAACAAACAAGGGAAAATAAACGTTTTCCCTCTCACTTCTTTCTTTTTATTTTCTTTCCGTTGATTTTCAGTCCAAACAAACAATACTGTAATGATCAATCTGGTACCATTGCAAATCTTGTTGGGTTACAAAAATTTGTTAAAAGGTGAGATCCAAAATGAAAAAGCATACAATATATGAGGAATTTCGATCAACATCCTCAAGTAAGCATGTTAGCCAATAAACCTTTTCATCAAGTGTTACATAGGTTGGATCCAACCTTTGCACATATGATATACATGCCACCACAATAGTCTAGTCTCTTCGAAAGCTTGTATACATGCTCAATATGCATGTAGTGTCGTCACTCTGTTGAAACACATGCATGATATCATAGTCCAAAGTGTATAAATAGTACATAAATGCATATATATAAGTCATCTCAAGTTCAAAAATATAGACAAAGTCCGAAATAATTTTGGACCTTCGGCTAAGTGGATTCCAAGCAAGCAAGTAACTCCTTTTTCCATGGAAAAATATCTAATGCACGATATTTAATTTTTCATCCCAATAACTTGGAACCAACCTTGATAAGTTAGCAAAAATGGGAAGTGAAATGGAGTGGTGTACCTGGTGGAAGCATTCATCATCATCACTCAGTCAAGGGAGTTCATCAAAGAGTTAGGATAGCAAAAATGTAACATTAGTGAGCAACCATGTCTCTTCCTCCTTACAGCAACATCACTGACAAACTTATAGCTATTGAGTTTCGCTCTCTAATAGCGTGATGTCTTGTGAGAATTCATAATAGTTAAATGATCAGCAAGATTGAATATGTTTATGAAAAATTCATTAGGTAGTTTTGGTAGGAAAATAGAGTCAGGAGGAATATCACTCATTATTTTCGAAATGGGAGGACTACACTATGTAAAAATTGGAAAATTAAGATATATGAGAGCAGCGAGTTGGAGTTTTTTCGATTAAGGAAGAGCTTCTCATCATTTATAGGGAAGAAGTGTGTTAACGAGTCAGCTACTATATTAGATAGGTATTTACACCACTAACTTAAAAAAAATAGGGCCAAATGAGTGTTGGTCATCCTCTTTTTTAGTTAACAGTCGAAGTTCTCAAATAAACTACTTTGGCATATGTCTAAGGTACACCTTCAAGTTCCTCTTGTAGTAAAGGGAGTCAAAGTTGCTCGCACCAAACGTAATGAGCCTAGTTATTCCCCAAAAAATTTGTAACACTTAGTCCTTACAACAATGGCTAGCCATGTTACACTTCAACTAACCAAGCTAGTTTGCACAGACATTGCAGGAGGCAGGTTGTGTCCCACTCTTCTCTGATATAGAAAGGCAAAAAGCACATAAAAGAAGTAAATATGAAGTATATGTCATAGGAAGTAAGTATAGGAAAGTATTTCCAAAGTATATTTTGATACAATAGAGGCAAGTTTTAAATGGTGAAGCAAATCATCTAAAAAATAATCTTGCAGAAGATTCAGCATTAATGTTGACATAAAAAATTATATCCATATCTCCTTTTTCCTTCTTTTAGTTTTGTTTGAAAAGTTATATAATTCATTGCATTACCAAAAGCTAATTATGTTTTTTAAGATAATCATCCCTTAATTTGCTATTCCATTCTCATAAACAACCAGGTTGATGAGCGGATAATTTATACGCTTTTGGCATTGTTTAGTATGTTTTTAGTATATTTTAGTTAGTTTTTATTATGTTTTTATTAGTTTTTATTCAAAAATTACATTTCTGGACTTTACTATGAGTTTGTGTATTTTTCTGTGATTTCAGGTATTTTCTGGCTGAAATTGAGGGATCTGAGCAAAAATCTGATTCAGAGGCTGAAAAAGAACTGCAGATGCTGTTAGATTCTGACCTCACTACACTCGAAGTGGATTTTCTGAAGCTACAGAAGCCTAATTGGAGCGCTTTCAATTGCGTTGGAAAGTAGACATCCTGGGCTTTCCAGAAATATATAATAGTCCATACTTTGCCTGAGATTTGATGGCTCAAACTAGCGTTCCAAGTCAGCATAAAAACTCTGGCGTTAAAACGCCAAAACAGGCATAAAAGCTGGAGTTAAACGCCCAAACTGGCACAAAAGCTGGCGTTTAACTCCAAGAAAAGTCTCTACACATGAAAGCTTCAATGCTCAGCCCAAGCATACACCAAGTGGGCCTGGAAGTGGATTTCTGCATAATTTACTCATTTCTGTAAACCCTAGGTTACTAGTTTTCTATAAATAGGACATTTTGCTATTGTATTTTCATACTTTATATAGACTTTTCATCTTTCAAACTTGTATGTTCACATTTGGGGGCTGGCCATTCGGCCATGCCTAGACCTTTTGTTCTTATGTATTTTCAACGGTGGAGTTTCTACACCCTATAGATTAAGGTGTGGAGCTCTGCTGTTTTTCATGAATTAATGCAAAGTATTATTGTTTTTCTATTCAACTTAAGCCTATTTCTTCTCCAAGATATTCATTCACACTCAAGAACATGATGAATGTGATGATTATGTGACACTCATCACCATTCTCACCTATGAACACGTGCCTGACAATCACTTCCGTTCTACATGCAAACAAGCTTGAATGTATATCTCTTGGGTTTCTAACCTAAGATTAGAACCTTCGTGGTATAGGCTAGAATTATTGGCAGCCATTCTTGAGATCCGAAAAGTATAAACCTTGTCTGTGGTATTCCGAGTAGGATCTGGGAAGGGATGACTGTGACGAGATTCAAACTCGCGAGTGTTGGGCGTAGTGACAGACGTAAAAGGATCAATGGATCCTATTCCAACATGATCGAGAACCAATATCTGATTAGCCGTGCGGTGACAGTGCATTTGGACCATTTTCACTGAGAGGACGGGAGGTAGCCATTGACAACAGTGAAACCCAACATAAAGCTTGCCATGGAAAGGAGTATGAATGATTGGATGAAGGCAATAGGAAAGCATAAGTTCAGGAGGAACAAAGCATCTTCATACGCTTATCTGAAATTCTCACCAATGAATTACATAAGTATCTCTATCTTATTTTATGTTTTATTTATCTTTTAATTATCAATTCTCCATAACCATTTGAATCCACCTGACTGAGATTTACAAGATGACCATAGCTTGCTTCAAGCCGACAATCTCTGTGGGATCGACCCTTACTCACGTAAGGTTTATTACTTAGACAACCCAGTGCACTTGCTGGTTAGTTGTGCAAAGTTGTGACAAAGAGTTGAGATTACAATTGTGCGTACCAAGTTGTTGACGCCATTGATGATCACAATTTCGTGCACCATAGGCCTTGCATTAACTGTAGAGTAGCAGAGATCGAATCTAAATGGTTAAAACGACTTATTATGAATGACCACAC
Source organism: Arachis ipaensis (assembly GCF_000816755.2). Taxonomy (NCBI): domain Eukaryota; kingdom Viridiplantae; phylum Streptophyta; class Magnoliopsida; order Fabales; family Fabaceae; genus Arachis; species Arachis ipaensis. The sequence goes on along the minus strand of NC_029790.2, from coordinate 24,545,734 downwards.
ATATTGAATGAGTATTTTCAGAAACTTGTTACAAGATATATACGTCATCGTTTTTTTTAATGAAATTGGTTTAAATGAGCAACAATTTCCTAAGTGTGACTACTTAAATAAAAGTTTGATCATATATATTCTAAGGCAAAAAACACAATTAAGCCAAGGGGAGAACAATATTACATGAATCAGCCAATCTGAAAATAGCTTCATGAATCAGCCAAACCAGAATTCTATGTAATTCGAAGCAGCTGAATTCGAATTACATTTGCACATAATTCGAATTAACATAACTCAAATTATAATCGAACACAAGCCCTTACTAATTCGAATCTACATGATTTGAATTATAAAATAGCATAATTCGAACTAGGTAGCTTCGAATTATACATGTGCACCATTCCCCAAGTAGTTCAAATCTAGCTGATTCGAATTACTCAAAATTAGCCTCAAATAGTAATTCGAATGGGGTTGATTCGAATTACACTAGATTCGGCTATATAAGGAGTTCGAACCCACCTCATTCGAATCAATTTTCGATTCTCATACCCCACCAAATCCCAGAGAAAATGACCCAGATTCGTTCCGACAAAGACTCGATCAGAACATTCAGCCGATGGGGGACGATCCGGAAAGGCTATATCGTTTGGACAGAGTTGCTCATATAGCTGGGGTCATCAACGACGATGTTAGTAGATAGAAAAATTTGTGATAGTGGTTTATCTGAATTAGCGGTGTCGAATGCAGTTTTGTTGGCAATTTATGTTAGTGGTTTATGCTAGTGGTATTGGAAGCGGTTTATTTTAGAGGTTTTGCATGCGGTTTTTTTGGCGGTTTATGTTAGTGGTATTGTATGCGGTTGATTTTAGTGGTTTTGTATGTGGTTTTGTTGATGGTTTATGTTAGCGGTTTATGTTGGTGGTGTTGGAAGTGGTTTATTTAGTGGTTTTGCATGTGGTTTATGTTAGTGATTTTGCATGTGGTTTTCGTAATTAGATTTGCATGTGGTTTATGTTAGTGGTTTACGTTAGCGGTTTATGCATGCGGTTTTGCTAGTGGTTTATTATATTGCCTTTGTCTGTGCTTTTTGTTAGTGATTTTCATAAGTGGTTTATGTTGTTAGTTGTTTTTGTATGCGGTTTTGTTGATGGTTTATGTTAGCGGTTTATGCACCCGCAGGTCTGGAGCTAGACCGGGCTACCGTGGCTAGAGTTGGGGTGTTCCGGTTCGAACCCCCCGAGCTGGATACCACATCAACCAACTTTGCCAACAATTCTGGTGTCCTCACTTCGGGAAACTGCCAGCGACAATGAAACAGGACCTGCAAATCCTCATCACTACCGATCGTGAAATAATCATACTTCACGATTTCTTGGAGCACCGAGATTGGAATGCGAAAAAAAAACTTCTTAACCCATTTCACGCCTTCCAGACCAAGTTTCTGCAGTACAGCATTAACAAGGTCATCATAGCTCGTCGAAGGCCTCATGAAAATACTCAGAGGATGCTTATCAATGAACTTCACACCGGATCTTATTTTCTTCTTAATCGATCCTCTGTGGTGAACCAAGACTACAAAACTCTCCTCACTAGTCATTTTTCCCCTCTAATGAGATCAATTGACGTTCACACCATATATATACACCACTGGGCCTTTATAATTCGAACCAGCCTATTTCGAACTACACATTGTGTAATTCGAATTAGCCTGTTTCGAATTACCTAGGAGGGCGTGTTTGAGAGTAGTTCGAATGATCATAATTCGAATTATTGTGAGTTTCATCTAGGGTATAATTCGAACCAAGTTGTTTCGAATTATGTAAGAATGGAGTTCGAATTTACTTGATTCGAACTACATAGAAGCATGCATTGGTTATTCATGAAGCAAATTTTGGCATGGTTTGGCTGATTTATGTAATATTTTCATCCCATTGGCTTAATTGTGTTTTTTGCCCTATATTCTACTAATAGAAAAATATATAATTAATAGATCTATTAGAAGATTGTAAACTGAATAAAATTCATGGTATCAGATAACATGTTAACTGCTAGTATATAATATGAAATTTCATATAAAAAATTAGCTAAGCATATTATTAATTAATTTATTCAAAATTTTTAAATAAAAGATTAATTCGAAATTTCATATAAAAAATTAACTATAGACTTACTAAACTAACACATCTAATTTCTAAAATTATGCTGCACTGGTATGATTATTACAATAAGGATGATGCAAGCACTACAAGAAAATGGAACATTTGTAACAAAAAATTTGTATCAAATTTAAAATTATTACAAATTATGCTTTTTTCGTAACAATAATTAGTTATTGTTACAAAATAAGAATATTTTGTAATAACAAGAAAATTTGTTACAAAACATTTCAATATTTTGTAACAACGTGATTTTTTTTTGTTACAAATTATATTGGTTTTCGTATCGAATTGTTGTTTTGTTGCAAAATATTATAATATTTTGTAACGAAAGATTATATTGTTGCAAAAATTCAAAATATTTTATAACAAAATATCTATTTTGGATAAAAGTTAATGGAAAAATTATAATTGGTGTTATATATTGTTTCTAATTTTTTGTTTCGATTTTTCTCGTTTACAGGAGTGCTAAAATGGTGACAACATGCTACCTAGAGGACTCAAGAATATTTTGATTCATAGAAACACTAATCTATATTAGACTTTTAATTTTTGGTTGAACTAGTGTAAGAAATATAACTTGTAGAACTAATCAATGTAGACACTAATGTTATTTTGTTTTAAAATAATTTTAGTTAAATGAAGTATGTTTGAATTATCTATGTTTTTACATATTATATAAATGTCGACTTGCTCTGTAAAATAGTTAATATATCAGTTGATTAAAAAGATAATTTGATAAATTATGCATTCAATTTGTATTAAAAAATTGTTATAAAATAAATATTGTACTTTTGTAACTAAAGAAAAAGAATTTACAAAATCAAGTTATATTTTCTAACAAAATTTTATGATAGGAAAAAATATTTTGTCACTAAAAAATATTTTGAAGATCAAAATTTGTTATAATTTTTGTAACGAATTTCGATTTTTGTATAAAAAATTTTTTACAAAATATTGCTTTAAATTGTAACAGATCCATTTTTTATTACAAAATTTTTTTGCAACGGGACATACTGCAACGGCTCTTTTTTTATTACAAATTTCTTTTGTTTCGAAATTTTAATTTTTTGTAACAATTTTTTTTTACAAATATTACTTTTTCTTATAATAAAGGTATACTTTTTAATTCTGAAATCAACAGTTAATTTATTTAGCATATTTTATATAAAAAATGTGCATCAATACAACCATTATTATAAAATTTATTGGATTAAATATACAAATTTATGTTTCTAAAAACTTTTACTTTACTACTGAAACTGTTGTTTTTATTATTATTTCACGTATTACGACTGCTTGTGTTACTATCTAACTTTCACAGTTAATTTAAACTTTTCTAGCAGAAAAATAAAATCGTTGCGGCAACATTTTTTAACTTATATTAGTATTTTATACCTTCTAGTTTTCTATATTTGATTTAGCGTAGATCATCCAACAATTTTATTCTAAATTTATATAATTCAAATTGCATATTCGATTTATATTTAATTAATTTAGCACCTTTTTATCTAAAAAATATCTTGCAATACCATTATTATTAAAATGTGACGTTTAACAAATTAATATGTGGTATCAAAATGCTTGCAATATATACTTTTACTAACATATGGTGTAAAAATTAATTAAATACATGATATAGAAATGTTTCGATATAATTTATAAATTTACATCACAAGAGTAACATTTTAAAATCATGCTCCTCTACCTTAAATATGATTATATGTTGCTTAAACTTACATGATTTGTGTGTGATGTGAAATTAAGACTGTTTCGGCAGTTGAGTACAGAATAATATAATGAGAAATTCTACCGTGATGAGAGCAAAAGTCATCATCTGTGGCATAGTAAAATGGCGACGCGTGTATAGCAGCGTGTATAGCAGCATGTAACAGGAGAACACCATTTATGTTATTAATGTGGAGATGTGGCTAGTATCCCGTTTCTCATTTATGGTATAGAAATTAATTACACATAATTAAATTGTTATATAATAATAATAATAATAATAATAACAATAATAATAATTACAATTCTCTCGAAAAAATATTCTTTTTCTTAATAATTTATATAATAAATAATCATAAAACACGTTTGTTTTAAATATTCATAATATGCTCCCAAATATTTTTCAACTCACATATTTATATAAAATTTAGATTTTTCTTTTTTTGAATTAGACAAAATACAAGTTTTCGCTAAATCATAATTACATTTTGTAAATATAAATAACTTACAAATAATATAAGAATTTGTCCAATTTAATCGAAAAAATTACAACAAATCCTAGATATATTACATAATTGTGTCAATAATCATGGCCTATTACCTATGAAGCACATATACTTCAATGAGTTGTCATGTCCATGTGTCGGACACATTTCGGACACGACACTCACCAACATTCGTCCAACATGTGTGTCTGATTTGTCCAACCATGTCTTAATAAAAAATAAAAAAAATTCTTCTCCAGATACGCTTGGACACACCTAAATACCATCACGTGTCAACGTGTCCAATCTTATTCTTAACATATATTTTTGAAATAAATTTAGATATAGTATATATTATTATTTATTAAAATAAAAAATATTTTAAATACTTTATATAATTAAAATAAGACATTAAAAATAATTAAAAAATTAATTTATATTTTAATATCAATAAAATATCAAAATATCATTATGATTTATCTAAAAAATAGTTTATATTTTAGATATATACGTGTCCCCGTATCTTATAAAATTTTAAAATTCGCGTGTCAGTGTGTTCAATATCCGTGTTAGAGTCCGTGCATCACAGCCTATTACTCATAACATTTAAATAAATTTTTTTGTTGAATCACAACCACCATTGGTCCTGCAATATAAAACTTTTTTCTTTAAAGTTAGGAGTGAGATGCAAACCCGCAACCTCTAAATGAGTATGAAGAGATTATGTCATTTAAACTATAGCTCGTTGGCCTGCAATACAAAACTCTTGTAGAAAAAAAAATTTGTGTAAAAATATTTCTTTAGTATGACTTTTTTTTTTTGTAATATTTCTTTAGAATGAGTTATTCATCTTTTTTTAACACAGTCATGTTACCAATGTCTACGGACTACCAAATAAATATTACACACAAAAAAAGCTGGGCCTACATACCTATTTATATAACTTAATTATGTATAATTAATCTCTATGTCATAAATTAAAAATAGGAAACTAGACACACCTCCACGCTAATAGCATAAACGGTATTCTCCTATTACATGCTGCCATACACGCGTCACCATTCCACTATGCCACGCACTGTCATCATCACATGATGACTTTTGCTATCAATACGGTAGAATTTTCTATATACAATAGGTGTCTTAATCCTTTATTTTATATTTATATAGATACAGTATAGCATATATGTACAATCCGGCAAAAATCTTACTTTTACATAGCTTAGTTTGTGCATTATCAAAAATCTCAATTGATCCAATTTCACACTTAAATGAGTCATCGTTTACTCAGCCGGTTATTAAAAGGTTCGTAGAATATTATCAACTTACAATTCTATAATTGAATATCACATGAACATCAAAATAGTTGAATTTACTTATAAGATTAGCACCAACAACTTGCACAACAAAGTATTTAAATGCACTGCTCCAAACTAACAGCTAATAATATTTACTTCCAAAATTCTAATGAACACATCTATCCTATATTGCTGATACAAAAATTTCAGTCCATCTTTTTCTTTCCAATATTACAATTAAAAGTTTTGTTAGCTGATGCCTGAACGTCTGCAGAAACAAGAAACTCTCCTATGTACGCATCCCCTGTATCAGGTGATGATTGCTAAGTTGGAGTTTGGCAGTAGCTGTCTCCATTACCCTCGATAGTAGAATCTTTTGACCCACATAAAGTTCATAATTAGTTTCTATACAATAAGCATCCTCTTCGTTAACAACTTTTATTTACAACAAAGATTTTACATATATACAGTTAGTAGAAATACACCTGTTACCTTGGAAAGGCCGACTATAACATGCCGAGAGTTATCATCATCCGTTTCAATTATATTGGTATTAGCTAGAATTTGAGAAGACTTAAACCACCAACATAAAAATAGGAAGTTAGTAACTTATTCTATGGTAGCTACCTTAGCAACAAAATTGTGTTTTAATAATTGTGACACATAGCATACTTACAGAACCATCACAAGAAGAGCCCAAAAGTGGATATGAGACACTCATCGTCCGAAAGCTTGGTAACACTACAAACCCCTCGACAACATTGATATTCTTATGTGATATTCAACTTGAATAAGAATCTTTTGTCAATTATGTTCTCAAAGTAGATGGGGTATGAGTCTCCCTTTTCTCATTTCTTTACATGCACATTAGCACTTTTATCATAAGAACATACATAATACACATTAGTAAATTCAATTCTAATACTTATACTTAACATACACATATCTCTTTCACTTTCTCAGCAGCCTTTCCCACAATCTATTCTACTTCCTTATTCCACGAAAAAAAAAGAAGTTTGATACAGCTAATACCAGCAGTGACATAACTTGTAACCTATACCTGCAACCTCTAAGAAGCTAACAACACATCTTTTTGCTACACTTAAGCTTATTATAAATAATTAGTAATATTAATATCATGTTACTATTGGAAATAATAACAGATATTCTAACGACTAACTTCAGCAAAGCCTTAAAGCCTACACATCTACAATAATCACATCAATACCTATTTTCACTCTTTACAACCTTCTTTGGGCATGACTTACATGATGTATAACACCAGCCATCCTTACCAACATCAAGAGACACACTATTCACAACAATTCAACACGAAATTTTTTAACAAATTGCTTCAAAATCAATTAAATCATCTATCCTAAAATAAGTAATTATGTAACAACCTCACCTGGATCATATTGAGAACCTCCTTTATAGTCTTGATAGGAACAATTCCTACATTGATCTCATTAGAGACATAGAATTGCGGCTAAGCCTTAAGTTGAGTAATTCTTTGTGAACAGGAGACAATACCCACTGCCAATCTAATCTCCAAATAAAATTTACTACCTCTTGTAAAATATAATTTTAATTGGGGAGTGGATTCCCTCAATTTTTTTTAATTGTTTGGTAAAGTGTGATCTCTTACCATTCAATATCTTTTCTTAATATTTTTTCTTGGTCCTACTTGAAGAGTGTAAGGTGAGAGATCACACTTTACCAAACAATTGAAAAAAAATTGTGAGGATCCATTTCCAGTTCACACATGTCATAAATTACAAATAAATGATAATTAAAATCTTATTTTTCCTAGTTATAATTTATAAATAAACCAATAGAGTTTTTCATGTGAGTGTTATTATTATTATTATTATTATTATTATTGGACAACATTTTTGCCTAATAGCTTTCTTTAGGCTTAGGCCCCTTGCAATACCCAAAATAATTTAAATTATACTAATAGTCTAATATTAAGAGGGAGAGAGTGAGGGTAGGGATGCATTTGGTGATAAGGAGGATTCACTTTAGGGTAGTTCTAAGGGGAGTTTAAAAGTCTCCTTTAAGAATAAAGTTATTGGAACCTCGAAGGCTAGGACTATTAGCAATGCTGAGGATCTGGATGATGACAGTATGACACCATGGCTATTGTCACAGGTAAATAAGGTGACTTATCGCCTCCAAAGGTGACGTTTACCAAGGAGGCTAAGGATACGCTTTCTAAACCGTATCGAGATGCTATCGTTATGGTTTCGAAAGCGTATCCTTAGCTATATGAAGTGTTGGACGTTGGGTTCTATTACTTCCTAGTCAAATTTGATCTTCTGAAAGATAGGGAGAAGGTTCTCTTAGGTAGTCCATGGATGATTATTGGCAATTATGTTGCTGCCAAACCTTGGTCACCGAATTTCAAGCCTTGTGAAGAATCTTTTGGGGAAATCATGGTTTGGATAAGGATATCAGGTTTGAGTATTTGGTATTATCATGAGAAAGCCATGATAAGAATTACGGCGGCGGTTGAAAAACCTATTAAAGTTTATTTTGCTACAAAATCCGTATAGAGAGGCAAGTATGCTCGAGCATGTGTTCAGGTGAACTTGGGATTGCCTGTCATTAGAAAGGTGATTGTTGATGACTATGAATATAGTGTTAATTATGAGTGCTTACATCCCATATGTGATAAATGCAATTGTTTTGGCATCTCACTAGGGATTGTATGGTGGGTGTTGCTGAGAAAATGACAGAAGACAGCACTGCTCAGGTCGGGGAGGTGGGTGAAAAGGTCGAATAGGTCAATTAGTGTTCCGATGAATAATTCAAGAAAGTTTTTGAATTTGGGATTAACCCCACTAAATTCGCAGGAGTTATGGAGCATTCGGATATCGTGGAGGGTTCCTTTTATGGTATTTACGTGGAGAATCTTCCTGCTATAGAGGATGAGGGATGGTCTAAAGTAATTAAAAAAGGGAAGGGCAAGTTGGGCTTGGAAGGTAAGGCCCATAATAGATCCAAAGGTAAACAACCTTTGACTTCTGCCAACAAATATGATGAGATAAAATTGAAAGGTCCACTAATAAAGAATGGTGGAGCTTCGGCTTTCTCTGGGTCCAATAGAAGGGCCTCACACATAAAAAATCATTATGGCTTACAAAGAGAGGGAGCTAAGGTTCAGGGAGTGAAATTGGGAGCAACATCTCATACCAAAATTCCCGTACTCAAGAATGGGAACAAGAGGCTGTGACCTGCTTCTCTTCAAAACTCACCAGAGCTCTGGGTGAAAGATAGAGAGGTGAGCCAAACGAAGCATGAAAGGCCGGTGGCACTTCGGGATGTGGGTGAAGGAGCTTTGGGGAAAGCCACGACAACCAACAAACTTGGTAAACTGGAGAGAGTTGATGGACATTCGTCGTTGTCCAACTGAAGGGCTTTTATTCAAGGTCAGTTTTCTCCTTTTCATTCATTTGTTTATGGATAATTTATTTATTAGCTATTTATGTTGGAATATTAGAGGGGATTCAAACAAAATGTCCAGCGTCCATTGTAGAAATTTGGCTGAAGCCAGAGGTCATAATGGGGGTATTTGGGCTCTTTGTTCAGACTCCTATTTTTCTGTTAGTGTGGTGGATGTTGTTGATCAGTGTATTAATTTTAAAGTTCACAAAGGTAATGTTTCTAGTTTCTGTAGTGCGGTTTATTCTAATCCTCATTTTCATCGGTGCTTGGAGTTATGGAGTGACTTAAACAGGGTCTCTAAGATGATACAAGGGCCTTGGATTATTTTAGGCGATTTTAATGAAATTTTATTGCCTAGTGAGGTTAGAAGTGAAGCCTTTAATCATGCGAGATCAGAAGGTTTTGCTGATATTCTGGATAGCTGTAATTTATTTGACATAGGATCTATTAGGAGACTTTTTACCTGGTTTAGAAGAGTGAGAGGAGGGGTTCAGATTACTAAGAAGCTGGATAGAGCAGTTATTAATATGGAATGGAGGCTAGTTTCCGAACGTGTACAGTGAGGTCTTGGGGTGTCTCCATTCGAATCATTGCCATATATTCATTAGAAGCAAGAATGATGAAGTATTTAAAAAAGGGCAGTGCCCTTTTAGATTTCAAGCGGTTTGGTTAACTCATCCTCTTTTCAAAAATGTTGTTAATATTGCCTTGAATAATAGTGCACCTAGGTCGCTAATAGACTTATAGAAGTTTAGAGGGAGGCACTTAAGTTTAATAAGGAGATTTTTGGTAATGTGTTTATTAAAAAGCGGGTGTTAGAGAAGTAACTTAATGAGATTTTTGGTAATGGTATTATTTTGATTTGATCAAATAAATAATTATATAATTCTATAGCAAAGATTAGAACACTCGTTAGTGTGTGACCCCATAGGTTCAATACTAAGCGGGTAGTAAATTAGTCATACTAAATTTACTAATCAAGGTTGGCGTCTAGCAACACTCCTCAACGACCCGATAGTATGAAGTAATATATTTTTACTAAGAACCCGAGAAGAGTAAAGTATAGTTCCTTCCATCTTTTCAGCTCTTGGTTAACCCTTAGAGTATGGTTTAATTGTCAAACTCTAACTTGTTACCATTATTATAATGAACTGTGAATGACTTAAGAAACTCATTTATTCATTCATTCAATCCCCTTGGCCAAGATTTTATTCATCCCAGTCATTATAATCATAGAGCTCAAACTCTTTACCGAGAGTTGACGGATTCCTTATCGACTAATCATTAATTGTACAAGTATTTAAATCATACACAATATCCATTCAACTAGCACCCTAGGGTATTAGGTATCCGGAATCAAAGTATAATAAATATGTTGTTAATTACTATGATAGTCGCAGGTCAAAGGAAACTCTATTACTATGTTCATCTTGAGAATATCCTATTGACAAATATGCAGTAATTATAACTATTAGGAATTCTCAAAGTGAGTCAGTTCAATGGTCATATCTCTATATGTACCATCTATATATATAATTTAATAAATGAGATCTATTAATCTTCATCCAACGAAGACCATTATATATATATACTATTTATTCCCAACAGTGGGTGAGGTATAGAGACAAGAACACGAAGTTTTTTCATCTACAAACGATTGTTAGGAGGAAAAGAAATAAGATTCATGGGCTGCTCTTGGATGATGGAACTTGGAAAACTGAGGCGAATGTGCTTGAAACCAAAGCAAACTCCTTCTTTCAGATGCTTTTCTCAACTAGGGAGACTATTAACCTTGATGCTATATGGGACTTTCCTAGACCTTTACTTAGTATTGAGGCCTGTCGAAGACTTGTGGAACCAGTAACGTTAGAAGAAGTAAGGAGTGTTGTGTTCTGTATGAACTCCTTCAAGGCTCCTGGTCTAGATGGGTTCCAAGCTCTTTTTTATAAGGAGTTTTGGGAATTTATCAATCTTGATGTTTGGGGGTTAGTCAAAAGGGCTTTTGAAGGCAAAATGTTTAGTGCAGCCATATTCAAAACCCTTATTGTGCTCATTCCCAAAGTGAAAGTTTCGTTTTTGTTAAAAGAGTTCCGATCTATTAGTCTCTGCAATGTCATTTATAAAATTATCATTAAGTTGTTGGTGAATAGGTTCAAACCTTTTTTGAAGAAATCATTGGGCTCCTTCAAGGAGGCCTTATCCTTGGGAGAGGAACAACTGAGAACATTATCATTGCGCAAGAGGTTATGCACTTCATGAGGAACACCAAATCAATTTAGAGAAAGCGTATGATAGGATGGATTGGAGGTTTCTTGAAGATTCTCTTTGCAAGAGGTTATGCACTTCATGAGGTTATGCACTTCAAAATTTTAACCCAAGGAGGGCGTTGAGACAAGGGGACCCCATGTCTCCTTATCTCTTTGTGCCTTGCATGGAGAATCTAGCTTGCTTGATTTTCCATAGAGTCTCCCAAGGCTCTTGGATTCTAGTCTTGGTCTTTAGGCGATGGCCTAAAATCTCTCACTTGATGTTTGCGGATGATCTGTAACTTTTCTACAAAGCTACTAAGTCACAGGTAGTGAAAGTTATGAAGACTCTGGACATGTTCTCTAAGGCGTCGGTATAAAAGTGACTGTTAATAAGTCCAAGGCTCAGTGCTCAAAGAATGTCTCAGCTAGAAGAAAAGAGGTTCTTTCTAGTGTTTCTACCATTCGCTTTTCTCAAGATTTGGAGAGGTATCTGGGGATTAATATTGGGCATGATCGAGCATCTAAGAAGACGGCTCAGGAGATTATCGAAAAAGTCCTGAGCAAGCTTACTAGTTGGAAGGAGTATTTACTTAATAAGGCTAGTCGTTTATGCTTGGTGAAATCGGTAATGATCTCTATTCCGGTTTATACTATGCAGATTGCTCTTCTTCCAGAGTATGCTTGTGATAAGATTGATTCATTGATGAGATAGTTTTTATGGAAAGGCTAGGCTAATGGAAAAGGATTGCCTCTGGTTAGGTGGGATATTATTACTGCTCTTAAGAGCTCAGATGGTCTTAGAATAAAAGATTCTCAGTGTGCTAATATGGCTCTCTTTGCCAAACTGGTTTGAGATTGCCTTTATAATAAAACAAGTTATGGGTACAAGTTCTCACTCACAGATATCTTCGGGATCCTTTCTTTTCAGGTAGCAATTGTTCTCCAAATTCCTTTGCTATCTGGAGGTACATTATCAAAGCTTATGCTTCTCTTAAGGAGGGTTTTAAGTGGTGTGATAGAAATTTTCAGCAATTTTTTGGTACGATGAATGGTCTCCTCTTGAAAAACTGTGTGATTTTACTCTTTTTGTGCATATATCTGACACTGACTTTACAGTTGAGGATTTGTGGAGAGAAGGGTATTGGGATTGGCCTAAGCTGGCTACTCTACTTTCTGCAGATATCAAGCATATTGTTAGCAACCTTAACTTTCATTTTCAGTTTAGGGAGGATGCCGGGTGGAGATAGTGGCTAGCAACAACTAAAATATATAGTGCTAGAGAAAGTTATAGATGGCTTGCAAGAAAAAAAAATTCAATTGGGATGTTTGTACCAGTTGGCAGTGGTTATGGAATCTTAATATTTCTGATAAAATAAAGTTCACCATTTGGCTTGGGTTACACAATGCTCTTTCTATTGAAGTTCTTCATTACAAGCGGCAACTGTCTAACTCGGACATTTGTCAAAGATGTAATGAGGCTCCAGAAACTATGGAGCATTGTTTGCGAGACTACAAGAAATCTATTTCAATTTTGCAGATATTGGATCATTCTTTAGTTGATTCAATTGGTGGAAGGTCTCTTGTGTCTTGGTTGCGTAAGGTTATGCCTGGCCACAAAGCGATTCTTAGGGTGGGACTGTGGTGGGTGTGGAGAAATAGGTGCAATGACATTTTTAATGCTCAGAGTTCTTAGTCTGATTACAAGGTGGTAGCGAATGCTAAGATCATGGCTAATTCTATAAGATTGCATGCTGAGAAGTCTTCTCTATTTCGATGTTTAAATCATCGGATGTTTTGGGAACCTCTGTCGGGTAGTTTTTTTAAAATTAATTGTGATGCTAGTCTGGCTTCTGATTTGCAAGTGGCTGATTTTGGATGTATAATTAGAGATTCTAATGGCTGTTGTGTGATGGATTATTCGAATAGCATTTTCATTTGGTCTATTTTTATATGTGAGTTATTCACTGTTTGGAGATGACTTATTCTAGTTTGGGAGTGTGGTATCAAATATATTGTATGTGAAACTGACTGTTTGCATATCTTGCATCTTCTGTATTATAGTGTTCATGGTGGCATGTCTAATATTTCTGATCTAGTTGTTAAGATTAAAGAGCTCTTGGTCAGACTATAGGTTGTCTATTTTAAATGGGTTGGTTGTGAAGTGAACAAAGCTGCAAATTGATTAGCGCGTTATGGAGCTTTGATTAATTAGAGTCATGTCATTTGAAATTCTCCTAATGAAGACATTGAGCAAATTATTTACTCTGACTCAGTTTAGTTAGTTTGCTTTGTTTTCTTATTGTGTTTAGACAAAAAAAAATGAGAATAATTACCCAAATCAGTCCCCAAGGATTTAAAAGCGGATATTTTAGTCCTAAAAAAATTAATATACAAAAATATCTCCAAGATTTTACTCCGACAGACAAATCAGTCTCCAGTTTATTTTCCGACAAAGTAATTACCCAGATCAGTTTCCAAAAATTTTAAAGGCAGACATTTTAGTCTCAAAAAAAAATTTAATACACAGATCAATCCTCAATGTTTTTCTCCATCAGACATAACAATTCTGATGATGATGATGATGATGATGATGATGATGATGATGATGATGATGATGATGATGATGATCAATAAAATTATTAGAAATTATTCTACAAAAAATTTAAAGTTGAAATTATTTGATATTTTGTATTTAATATAATCAAAAGATGTCCTATTTTAAAAAATATGTTTGTATTAAAAGAAAATATTTTAATTTGAATTTTAAAACATCATTATTCACCTTACTTGTTTGTAATGAAAAGAGTATATTAATATTCTATTTTCATCGTCTACATGCACAAAGCTAAGTTAATAATAATAAAGGTTGACATATAGTAAAAGTAAAATGGACAGGAGACTATTATGTCTGACAGAGAAAAATGTTAGAAATTGATCTGTGTATTAATTTTTCTTAGGAACTAAAATATCCGCTTTTAAAATTCTTGGAGACTGATTTGGATAATTATAAACTGGGACTGATTTGTCGGTCGGAGTGAAATTTTAGAATTCATCTGTATATTAATTTTTCTTAGAAATTAAAATGTCCGCTTTAAAAATCGTTAAAGACTTATTTGAGTAATTATTCTAAAAAAAAAACGACTGGTTGACGATACACCATAGCCCAATGATCTAGACCCAAAAAGAGTGAAAAAAATAATTGATTAAACCCAAATGAGTAGTTAGTTGGTAGCTGCCTTGTATAGTAACAGTAGTAACCCTTTATACCAAAACAAAAAACAGTAGTAACCCATTTTATTTCCACTCATTTTCCCCTTCATTTTCATCATCATCAACATCATCGTTCTCTCTACTGTGCGGTCTCAGTCTCAGTCTCCATGGCAACTCAAGGTCAAGTCATTACTTGCAAAGGTACTACAATTCACTCTCTCTCTCTATTTTCATCTTATTCTTCTTCATTAAACGGCGATTTGACTTTTGTCGTTTTGATGATGAAGCTGCGGTGGCCTGGGAACCCAACAAGCCTTTGTCCATCGAAGACGTTCAGGTGGCTCCACCGCAAGCCGGCGAGGTTCGAGTCAAGATCCTCTACACTGCTCTCTGTCACACCGATGCTTACACCTGGAGCGGAAAGGTGTTTTCTTTTACCCTACCCCATCCCTTTTCTATTTCCCATTCTCGTTTTCCAAATTTAAAGTTTTTTTTCCTGCTAAATATTAAATGCTCATTTATCTAAATCATGCTTTGCAGGATCCTGAAGGTCTCTTCCCTTGTATCCTTGGCCATGAAGCTGCTGGGTGAGTAATTTTTTTTTTTAATGAAGAGCATGTTTTGTTACATGGTATGATTTGAATGGTCCAGGTTGAACTTGGGTTTTGATGCGCTAAAATCTGATGGTATAGGTTTTGTAGAAGTTATTGTTATAAAGTGATGATAAATCTGTATATTAGATTATCTTGATCTAGGGTGCACCAACTTTATTTTTATTTTTATTTTTATTTTTTTTCCTTCTTACTGCATCATAACATTGTCATGTTTAACATTGGGTTGTGTGATTGTTGATTGAGGGGATTTCGTTTATTTAGTTTATTTATTTATGGGTGCAGAATTGTGGAGAGTGTTGGAGAAGGTGT
The DNA here is from genome assembly GCF_000816755.2 of Arachis ipaensis. Taxonomy (NCBI): domain Eukaryota; kingdom Viridiplantae; phylum Streptophyta; class Magnoliopsida; order Fabales; family Fabaceae; genus Arachis; species Arachis ipaensis. Next base: position 24,530,244 of record NC_029790.2, on the reverse strand, counting down.
TACTAATGTGCAGCCTGGGGATCATGTTATTCCATGTTACCAGGCTGAATGTGGTGAGTGCAAGTTCTGCAAATCTGGAAAAACGAACCTCTGTGGGAAGGTTCGTTCCGCCACTGGAGTTGGAGTGATGCTTAGCGACCGCAAAAGTCGTTTCTCTATCAATGGGAAGACCATTTATCATTTCATGGGAACTTCCACCTTCAGCCAGTACACTGTTGTTCATGATGTAAGTGTGGCTAAGATTGATCCAGCTGCTCCTTTGGATAAAGTTTGTCTTCTTGGTTGCGGTGTTCCAACCGGTAAGTGTTGTCTTTCTCCTTTTCGCAATTACAAAGTGTATTGAGATTATGTTGCCAAGGCCACTTGGTGAGCAAGCCCACGTGTTGGTTATTTGATTATTAAATGCTCCATGCTCAATGGATTGTTGAAATGTGCTTGGACATTGATGTTAGGTTTGCCCATCGAGATGGATTTCATACAATATAAGTCGTCAGCTTGAATAATTCAGAGTTTGAGTTTGATGTAATGATGTCTAATTGACTTTTGCATCTTCTGGTTCATGTAGCCTATAATAGGACAAGGCTTAGTTTTTGTTGGTCTCTCATGGATTCATCATTATCACCTGCCGTTGTTTAAATTCGATAAGAAAGTAGCCTAATAGCACTCTTAAGCTTCTTAACATGATAGTTTATCAATTAATATAATATCTGGTTTTAGTGCTATATTTAAAAGACTACAGTTGAGTCACGCCTTCCTGTGCCTTGTTCTTTTCTTGTTATGCATTTAAGAAAACTGTTATTTTTTATTTTTTAGGGCTTGGAGCTGTATGGAACACTGCAAAAGTTGAACCAGGGTCAATTGTTGCTGTTTTTGGCCTTGGAACTGTTGGTCTTGCTGTAAGTTTCTTTCCTGTAGTTAGCGTAGTAGTAAATGTGTTTTTTGCTTGGTATCGAACTACCACTGCAATTGATTATTTTATACTTACAGGTTGCAGAGGGTGCAAAAAGTGCCGGTGCATCTCGTATTATTGGCATTGATATCGATAGCAAGAAATTTGATACAGGTAAATGTCTGAAACATATGCCCTTGATGTTGTGAAGTGATATGCTCCAAGGTTTCTTATTTCTAAGCAAGAGTGTTGTCTTACTGTGTGCAACTTTAAATACATGTTCTTCTGTTTACTTCTCTTGCTATTTTACCTTGCAGCGAAGAACTTTGGAGTCACCGAGTTTATTAATCCTAAAGAACACGATAAACCAATTCAGCAGGTCATAGTTGATCTTACAGATGGCGGAGTTGATTATAGCTTTGAGTGCATTGGGAATGTCTCCGTCATGAGAGCTGCTCTGGAATGCTGCCACAAGGTGAACACTGCCGCAGCAGTGCCACATTGACTCAATTGTTCAAATATTACTCTAGATGGACATAACCATGAAAATATATGTTTTGCTGAAAAATTCCAGGGCTGGGGAACATCAGTTATCGTGGGTGTTGCAGCATCGGGCCAAGAGATATCTACCCGCCCTTTCCAATTGGTGACGGGGCGTGTCTGGAAAGGAACAGCTTTTGGTGGCTTCAAGAGCAGGTCACAAGTGCCTTGGCTTGTGGAGAAGTACTTGAAGAAGGTAAATGTTTGGAGAATGCTATTATGCATTGGGCTGAATCCGGTGCATCATGCACTAAGGTTGAATCATAATGGATGCCACTCTCACGATTCAATTCTAACCATTGGATTACCTTTGCTTACGATGCACCAAGTTCAATTTGATGCATCTTAAGATGCTTCCTACAGTTTTTCTCAAGTGTATCAAACTCCAATATTGTTGGGAAGTGTTTCTTTTTTTTATAATTTTATTTTTGAGGAGGCTTGACCTTATATTTTGCTCGTTTTTGCAGGAAATCAAGGTTGATGAGTACATTACCCACAATCTGACGCTTGGCGAGATCAACAAGGCTTTCGATCTTATGCACGAAGGAGGATGTCTCCGTTGTGTTCTTTCAACAGATGCATGAGATGATCCAAGATTCTAGGTGCCCAGTTGTTCTTCCTTCATGTGGTGGTTGTCCGGTTAAATGAATCTTCTTTTTTAGTATCTTAATTTGTAACGATGGCTTATAATATGAATGGTTACCTTTCTTTTGCAAAACATGTAATGCCATGTGTCTATTAACCCTTCCATTTTACCACCTAAGTGTTTTTCCGTTTGCCATGCATCCAATTAATAAAATATATACCCTACCTGCGGGTACTCAACCCAGACCAACCCATGGATAGGGTAGGGTGTGGTGTGAGTTTGCCTGCAGGTAGGGTAGGATACGGGTTAAGGGTATACCCTACTCTATCCGCACTCCTAATATATTATATAATATATATGTAAAAATTATGTATGTAGTGAAAAAAGTGAGTGTTGAACCCACAATTTTTGTCTTATAAAAATTTGAAATAATCACTAAGTTAGTTGATGATCATATTATTTATAATTTTATGTTGAATTTTTTAAGATTTTATTGTTTTTAATTTTTATTTGGACTTAATTTTTTATTTTTTATTTTATTAATATGTATGAAATTTAGAATGGTTAAATTTTATATTTGCCTAAAAATTTATTTTTCTGCAAGTAGGATATGGTTTAGAACTTTGATGCGGGTCGAGTTAGGGTTTTCAACCTGTGGACAGGGTAGAGTAGAGTTTTAAGAAAGTTTTCAACTCGCAAATAAAATTAAGGTAGAGTTCAAACTCTATTCTACCCTATTTGTTGCCATCTCTATTCAGAACCTTTAATCAGAATTTTATTTTTTGCTTTGAGAAAAATAACCAACTTACACTTGTTTCTGTTTTTACTTCTAAATTGAGTGGGTGAAGATTTAATTCTCATTTCATCTAAATATTGATAATTGTAGGAGTGATGATAAAAAATATAAAATAATATTCATGGATAAGATACATTATACATATACTGAGTAAAATATCTTTTTATTGAAAGCATGTGACGTTATAAAAATAATATTTATATGCATGATATCTTATACTGTAGTACTGTACACATGCACTGGAGAACCTTGATTTAACAATATCTATGTATCCCTCAACAAAAAAAAATTGGGACCTTGATTCTGATTCTCTCTTCTAGGGTCAGCATAATCAGTGGTGTAGCCATACAGGGCTTCATTGCATCCCTTTTGTATCAAGCATAATACAAATCTCATTAACCATGAACACCCCATATCAATGTTTTGTCATTCCCAAAGAAAAAAAAATACATTGGATTCTTTGATTAGCAAAATTTCATGTGCACTTAAGTTAGTTCACCTTCACCAGTATGGGTTAAGAAGCATATGTTCCACTCCACCTTTGTGTTTTATATAAATTAATGTGGCTATAACTGACCTCTCTCAAAACTTGATATACGAGAATCTGATAAAACACTGAACAGTTGTGTATCTACAAATAGCTGCAAGCCCAACAACGACTCATAATCAATACCCTAGAAACCAAAATAATAATAATAATAATAATAATAACACGGCTGTAAATTCTAGGATTATGCTATGGTAAAGAGTGTTTTCCAATAAAAAATGATCATTCTTTTTATAATAGAAAAAAAAATAATAAAGACAATATGTGCAGTGCACACTGTTCTTAAAAAATTAGTTACAATCTTTAATCTTCATTCAAAATAGTTACACATTTGAACTTCATTGAAGGGGGGTCCTAACATTTCACCCCTATGGTCCTGAATATCTGATGTAACACTCCATAATGTTAAAAATGCTGAACATTTCTCCACATATTAAGAGGACAATTAATTTTTATTCTAAACAAGACAAAGGATGACAAAACTGTGCATGATCAAGATGTCCTACAATTTTTCTTTAAAAATAAAATAAGAAAAAGGTTGTTACCTTCATGAATAGCTGGTCCCTATTAGGAAATGAATCAATGAATGTCTCCTTAAGAAGTAAAGAAACCTGAAAAATTTAATCAAGGGTGAGGCATGAAAAAAAAAACAAGTTGGCAAGTTACTTATTCTTCATTATTTATTACTATTCTTTTTAAAAAAACATAAAATTTAGGAATATAAAATGTGATATTATAGAACACATAGAATTCTTATATGTATTTCTTTCCTTCTATCAAATTTACATTAAAGTAAGTTGGCTACCTTACCCTGTCATTATTCGATTGTACACTAGTTATTGTATGAGATTTTAGATCTGAACACAGTGACTCCAAATAGTGCCAAACTACATTCAAAAACTGAGTTGCAGCTTTAGCCTGTGAACAAAGTACAATTAGTAGTTGCCACAGGTGGAAAAAGCATGACTACAACTTGAAAATCTTGCATATATAGTAAAACATCAAAATTCAAGGCCTCTCTGGTTTATGTTTTCATCTTTAATGTTCTTGTTTTAAGATTTTGTAAATAAAAAGTAAAAATACGAAATGAAAATAGAAACTATGATTTGATTGTTTTTATTGTAACAAGACCCGAAGTGTTCTTAGTTGATGGAGAGAAGTGAGAAAAAACCTGAGCTTCATTGCACCTATGTATAGGATGTCTTTTAGCATGCGAACTTTCGTTTTTAAGTTTGGCATGAATTGGACTCAACTGCGAGTAAAGTTCTCTATACTGTGGAAGTTTTGGCAATTGACACATTTTAACCTACAAAATTAGAAAACAATATTTAGCAGGAAATAAAAAAAGAAAACAGAAGAGAAAATTAAGAGAGCAAAATCAAATGATATTATAGCATCTGCCATTTGTCTTATCAGAATAGATGTTCAACAATGGGGTCTAAAAGATGCATATTAGCCGATACTTTGGAATGTAAAGATAGATAGGTATATAAATAATGTTACAACATCCTAAATATATTGCTAAACAAGCTGATTGAATACCATGCAATTAGTTCTCTTTAAAACATTACAAACCTGATTCTTCGTTGCATTAACAAGAACAAGGTTATTAGTTTTCGTATGCGAATCATCCGGCATACGCTGTATGCCAACCTGCAGAATCATTAGAAAGTTGGATCAAATAATTTAGACAATGCGGTGTCCACAAAAAGGTTCTAAATACGAACATCACATGGAAATCAGGGGTAATTCAGTTCAAGTCATAATGCATGCGTGAACATTTTTGACATAGAAGATTTACTTTTACAGAGACATTTTTCTAATCTAACAAGTAAACTTTACTTTCACACAAACAGTTCGCAGCTGAAAAAGTTCACCCAATGGAAGAAAAACACCATTATTAACATGAACATGAACACGATAATTCTCAATGCAAGGCATATATAAGCGGAAAAGGAAAAGAAAAGAACAATGGATCATATAGAAGAGCCAAAGCATAACCAATTCAAGATGAAATCGGAAATACATGAATAATATCTTGAAAAGAAACAGGACAGAATAATTTTATCTTATGAGCAGTGAAAGTAAAAGGATCTAGTTTTATCTTGTAGATGTAGGATAGATTTTTTTTTCTTTTTCTTTTTTCTTTTTTAAAAAAATGCTGCTGGTCAAATTTGAAATTTCACAAACACAAATAGAAAATGCTAAATCTTAAATTTCATTCCATAACTAGATAAAAAAAACATATATAAAGGAGACTATAATTGAAAGAATTATGAATTCTCATGTAATCATTAGCAAAACCAATAGCACGAGCAATAACAGATACCATAACAATAGTCCACAAAACAAACATGACATGCCAATTTGAAAATAAAGTAAAAAGAAACTCACAATATATGGAACAGGTGCATCAAGAAAATCAAGCATTGATCCAGGTAAAACCTGAAAAGCAAGGCTAACATATTATTAGATATATAGGTAAAATTCACATGGAAAATATAATTGAACATGTTGGAAGCCACTGAACTCACAGGTAGAAATAAACTCTGCCATTGAAATGGACGAATCATTGGAATAAGACATAGCACTATGGCAGATAGAACACCCTGCATTGTGTCAAGAATGACCAAAATGAATTTATTTAGCACAAAATATTGTCAGGCTAACAATAACTACTATGATTATCGTTTCAAATTCTTACCAGATTGGGGCACACTACTACCACCTGTTTTTCCAATAACACTCCAGTAAATAATGCCAGCATCTGCTAGTAACATGTTAAAAAAAGGATTAAAATATCAATTTCATCAAGAAACTGACAAGATATTTGCAGCACATATAATTATTTAGTAATTTCATTTTATGCATGGCTCGCAATCTTCCGTTAATGCCACACTTTTATATTGATATTCTGGTGGAAAATTATCATGACTTTATAAGATTTCCCTTTTAGTATCAGAACTAGCATTAAATATACTTCAAAAAACATCAATAAAAAAATAAAGCATCAGCGAGGAACAAAATCAACATGAAAATAGCTTTCTACATTGAATTTATTAAAAATAACAATAGTTTGATAAGAATTTCTGCATGTGTGGAATGGTTTCCAGGAACTGTTTCTGCAAATAAATTCTGACAGATAAACATTGTTGAACTTCAGGTAGAATATCTGCTTACAGATTCAAGGGACAGAACTCGACAAGTAGTTGCAGTCGTCCAAATTGATAATGCAAAGGCTTCCTCGGCAGCAGCCAACTTTGCATTGACCTTTTAACAAGTACAACTCTAATGAGTGAACTTAATTGCAGAGAAGCGTTGTGTTAAAAAGAAACACTAGAGAATTACCTGAGCAGGTTCAGAGGAATTTAAACTATTGCTAAAGCCAAGGACCTCAACTGAGTGTCTTATATATTGAATAGCTTGTAGATGTTCAAGAGGATGGAAGATAAATTCGGTTCCTCGAGGTGGAATACAATGTGAATGATATCTATGCACTATCTGTAGCAAATCATTCTTCTTCTCCTATCAAAACCATTTGCAACAACGCAGCATGTTAATGCTAATCAAGAGTCACCTTACTAACCAAAGCAAAACAAATGGTAAACTGGTTTACACTTTAGTCACTTACAACAACAACAACAACAACAACAAAGCCTTGTCCCACTAAGTGGGGTCGGCTTCACTTCAGTCACTTACCGTAGGAAATTCGATTAAGAACCCATCCCCATATTCTCTTTCATTGTTTGCAAAAAGATCATCATCATCTTCCCAAACCACACTTTTAGCTGTACTGCTGATGGAAACAATACAGAAGCAGTAAGTAGCAACCATAGGATTCGATTATAGAAGACAAATTATTACCATAAACACAGCTCAGCACAATAAATTCGAGGGAAAAAAAACGAAGGGGCGGGGGTTGAATCAGCAAGATAGTCTATTGAAAAGAGAACTGAAATCTAGAATGCTGTATTTGTAAATCTACCACCTGGCTAGTGAGTCCAAACTTTCAAGCCGCTCTAATTCACAACTCCTAGCACTAAAAGGTGTTCCAAACTTGGGAGAAAGTTGATCACTTTCACCATTCCCCTGTGTTCTTTCTGTAGAATCATGAATTTCTGTTGTCTCAACAGCACAATTATCATGACCTTGGATATTCTTCCTGCCATCCTTTTCGATATCTCTAGCCAGGAAAAACTCTGAAGCATCACTTGCAGTCATACTTGCAGGAGATTGAGAGCAAGAATCCCATCTTTTCGGAGATTCCCATATTTTCGGAGATTCCCATATTTTCGGTGATAATTGTATGACTTCGTCATCCGATAAAATCCCAGCAGCAGCAGCAGTAATTACTGCTGCTCCTTCAACAGGTATTGCAAAAGACATCCAGTCACTAAATGATTCTGTCTCTGGGCACTCAACATGTAAGCTCACTTGATCATCTGGCTTCGACGTGGGAATGCCTCCAGTAAGATTCAACTCATTTACAAACTGAGTTATCCGGTTCAGACGCTCCTGTGCAATGAGACTGCAGCCAAGTAAGACATAATGAATTTCATTTTGCATCTACCGAACCCAAAGGACATTAGGCATGTCTTCAACCAATGTGCTAACCTGTATAACATCTCAAAGTGTAACTCAAAGAAAGGAACTCTAGTCAGCAAACAGTAACAGCGTGGTGCAGAAACCAGAAACCGGCTGCTGAATGGACGGGGCGATGGAGGACAATACATGTCTAGGATACCAGGGGGCCTCTGAACAATTTCAGGCACATGTAAACAAACTCCATAAAGTGTTGCACTGTCTGCTGCCTAATCAAGGAATTGAAGTTTACAAGATGAGTTTCAGTAATCACTCATCTTCAAATTTCTATACAAAATTATGATGTCAGCACATTTTTTACCTTGAGTGTAAAGATAAATGATAGATCATCTCTGCCTAAATGTTCCTGCAGATAATAAACAAGAGAAGTATTATATCTTTGGTCTTGAAGGTGATGAGTGCTCAATAGAAGGTTAATTTCACAGTAAGACACTGACCGATTCACTACCACTTTTCAACTGGAAAAACTAAAACTACAAAACGAAGAACAAATTAAGAGAAAGCAACAAAGAAATATGCTGATACTACGATACTATCATTAATAGTTTCTTATGTCTCTTGAGTAAGAGCTTTTTGTGTCGAAAAATAATGCACAAAGACAAAAAATGAAAGATCATTAAATGTAGAGCTCCTCTATGATTCTCAGTTTCTTACATGTGATCAAATACTACATTATGCTCATATAGAATGAATTGATTATCTAAAACACGAGGCAACTTAAATATGTTGTATTGTTGAGCTTGTCAAAAGCAAAAACATCTACTTTGCCAAAGAAAATCAGAGATTGATGTGGCGTACCTGTCCATAGACAAGTTCATTTAATTCACTTAGAGATGGAGTCCTCTCCAACATTGATGCCTGTATTTCAACATTTAATAAATGAAATAGAATAAGATTCTACCCCAGGAAAAATAAAGATGGCCAATTTATCATTAACAATTAAGAACAGCCAACTCAAGAATTCGCTATATTCCATAGACTTCTATTGCTGTTCCTGACATGATATAAACACTCAAATTGTGTTTGCATGCTGAAAAGTAACATTGAAACTGATAATATAATTTCAAAATTCAAAACAAATAAAATATTCAAATATTCAATCATTTATTGATAGAAAATTAAAAAAAGAGTAACTTTGTGAAGCAGATTTATCAAAGGAGCAAGAGTAAACACATGGTGATAGTAGGATCAATTTAGTGGCACCAAGTGCAAACAATGGAAAACTATAGTAAACAATTTGAAAGGTAGCATTTTTGTTAGAAGACAATGAGAGAAGGTACCATTTGATATATCTAAGTAAATACAAATAGCTTTCAAGCAGACCTTTACACCTTCAGGAAAGCAAAAGGAGCATAACTCCTTCCGAGGTACTGTTAGCTTCTTTCCAAGAGGATATTTGAAAAGTATCTGCATTTTCATTAAAAGATATTATCAACAATGAACCCTATTGATCCATAGGAATAGGCTAAGTTGAAATGATAAAGAGGGAGGACATGTTTAAGTTTGTACTATCAAATTATTTGCTTGTGACCTCACATGAAACGTAGCAGCATATTATACGCTCGAAAATTCCATCCATCATCAAAGTGCAGACATACCTCTAATATACCAAATATCTTTCAAAACTCGTGAAATTAATAAAACTCCTAAGAGAACCAGACACCTGACACTAACCATGCCTATAAAACCCATCTTTTACAAAGCTACTGAAATTAACATTAAATATTTATCAATAGATAACTACAAACAACTTTTAAATTATCCTTTGTATTTCTGATATGCTGAGATAGGCCAGTTAATTTCTTTATTCTTTGTTTATCATCACTTTCTCTGTTTTGGGGGATATCTCATCTAAATAACTGTACTTTCTTCCTTTTCTCTAAAACAAAATTTCCATTTCTATTAAATATATGTATTAAAGTTGACACATGACAAACCTGTGGTTCCAAAGTTGTGTCAGGCTTCGGCATTTTGTAATCTACATATTCAGATTTTTCTTTCTCTATTTGCCATCGTTTCCTTCTAGCAAATGCATGCTCCACAGCATCCAAGTTAGTATCAGGATGCAGCCCCACAATCACAAAATGTTCAAAAAGCGTGGTTGGCTCCTTATAGTTTACACAATCCTACAGAAATGTTCCCGGTGACTCAAACAAAATCGACAATATTACATTTGCGACAAACATGTATAAGCAACAGGAAGTTACTTCCTAAAAGATACTGGAATAAAGCATCAATCTTAATGTTTCTCCTTGATTAAAAAATATATTTCAGAACAAAACCAATCAAGAGCTCCAAGAACCAAGTTTATGAGAAGCACCTCCAAATAACTTTTAGCATCAACAATATATTCATTACCCAAGGTACCAACATGGCATGGTAAAGAATAGAAACAAGCAAGAACCACTTAAGAAATCAAAATCCTCTTCACTTATATTATTTTGTTTCTTCGGATATATAAAAACATATTGTTTGGAAAGATTCCTCAAAATTCATGCTCTTAGTTCTTTCAGTTGCCATAATACTTAATGGACAACTGCTAATGGTGCATATCTGACCTTAAAATACCACAGGAGGATAATATTTTGAAAACCAAACTCAAGAATTCAGTTGATATATAAATTTACTAGAGATGAAACATGATCAACATAAAGAAGTACACGAGTTAATGTTGTCAACATGTTAGTACCATATGAAATACAAGTACACATTTCAAAATATGAAATAGATTCTGTTGCTATTTGCAGATCAGTCAAGCATTGACAATGTTCTATACACAAATGCAGTACATGAAGGGATTCTAAAAAATTGGATACCATAGATTTGGGATGAAGCTGATACCACTGCCGTTTCTGGTTCGCCATGACCTCGAGGCTCAAATGCGACGGGGAGTCTGATGATGGGGAATCTGGTTCGCGGAATCTGTTTCCCCATCGAAAAGCCTTGTTAACATGAGCCTTCAACTTCTGAAAGCTGTCAACACGTTGAATCCCTTGGGTAAAAAGTTCAGTTTGAGCTCTTCTATGTAATAAACTAGGCCTCTTTTGTGGCACTCTTGATCCGACACCGACCCCGCCAATACCACCACTGCCACCACCACCGTTACCATTACCATTACCATCACCACTGCCTCTGCCACCGGCAGCATCACCAGAGTACATACTCTTTGATGCTTCACCTGCAACTTTGAATGACCCCTCAGATATCTGCTGCAAAATTAGGGATGAGACCTTATCTTCAAGAGGTTCAGCCTCTTCTTTTGTATCCATCTAACCTTTCTCTATATATAATAATATTTACACAAACAGATCATGCTCTAGAGTTCCACTTTTCACCAATAAATTATATTGCAGCTTTAAATTCATTGCTGAGATAAATTCCAAGGCCAACATAATAAGCACGCCTATGGATCATTTCATTTCAATTTGATGATTCTACCAAGATACTGGCTTCAATGAGAAGGGGATTCCCAGATAGAATTTATCACCAAAAATCCAATCTTTTGTATCCTTAGATCATTAATGATCCTCGTTCCTCACTCAACACCGAATCCCAAGGAAAATATGATATCCTCTAATAATAAGTCCCTAACGATCAAGAAATCTTGTGATTATTCTCTGGGGCAGTTAGATTTTAGAGTGCAACCTTTTCCTCGTTCAAATTTTCAAACTTTTCCTCCCTAGTAATAATGAATACCAATCTGATTCTGAAACGAAGAAGAGAATCACAAACAACAATGACAATGATGCCCAAATTTGCCAAAATTTTCTTATTAATGGCAGAACAATGCTGATAATCAATGAATAACGCTCCAAATGTACGTCCAACGTAAACAAGTTTGTAACGGAAACAAAAACCAAGTAAATGCAGGGAATTCAAAAGGCAAATCGTAAAAAAAGAAGAAGAAGAAGGAACCAAAGAACACGCGGGGCGTTGTAGTAGGAAACAAAATGAGAAAAGAAAAAGAAAAAAGGAATGTTACTACCTTTGTTGTTGTTGCCAAAGATTTGGGGGTTGACCAGAGAGAGAGAGAGAAGAGGGTTGCATGCTAAATATGGAAGAAGGAAGAAACAGGAGGAAGGTGATAATAAATTGGCAATGGTTATTACTATTATAGTGAGAAAGTGAGAGGAATTGATGAACAATACAAATGGGAAGGGGAAGGGAAAAGACAACTCATGTTCAAACACTTTTTACACTTTGGTACTACTTTTCTGGTATTGCATGTCATGGCCCTCCAACTTTCATTAATTGCTCATCTGACACTGTTCCATCTTTTTTCGGGCGTTTTTTCCTTTTCTGTCGGAGAGTTCCCAAGCTTGCAACATTCAATTCATCTCCCACTTTTTACAGGGGAAACAAAATAAAAATGTAACGTCTTTACTCTCTAGAATTTAGAGTGTTTACAGTTTATTCTCAAAGTATCAAAATTTTTTTATTAAAAGTTATTAAAAAAGTATTCTTATTAATCATACAAAAATATGTTGTCACTAAAAAATACAAAAATATTGTTTTTAAATATAAATTAAGGGCAAGTTACTTAAATAAATAGATTAGAAAAAATATTTACCTGAATGTGCAAAATTGGTTCTTGTTACCTGCATGCAAAATGTCATTTCTATGTAAACCGTGGCAACCCACCACGGTTTCAAAACGTACATAAACCGTGGAGACCCACAGCGGATTAGGGTTTAAAAAAATTGAGTGTAAACCGTGGTAGGTCACCACGGTTTACTAAGGAAAAATTGCATGCATAAACCGTGGAGAGTCACCACGGTTTATGAAGAAATCCTTTTGCACATAAAACCCTGTGGGTCACCACGGTTTATGTGTGTGTGGCTATATAAGTAATCCGTGGAAGGTTAGAACGGATCATTTGGTAAGGAACAAAAAAAAAAGGAAGTTGTTGTTGTGTTGAGAGGATTTGGCAAAACTTTGGAGGTTTGAAGGAGAAGTGGGTGGTGGAGCCAATGGAGGGTAAGGATCGCTTGTACCGACTAAATGGCGTCGCTCACGTGGCAGGATATATCGACGAAGAGGTTAGTTACTGTTTCTGTCGTTATTATTGTTATTAAAATTCATACTAATATAGCAATTGATATTATTAGGGATATTGTTAGTAAAAATATTTTATTATGTTTATTTGTATTGTTATTCTGATTAATGTTATTTACATAAATATTGATATTATTATGGTTACTGTCAATCCAAATGTGAGGCATTTATTAATATTGTCTACTGAATAATGCATATTTTATTATGCTTATTTATCTTGTAAGTCTGGTTAATAGTATTTCTCTAAAATATTTTGTTATAAATGTAAATATTTTATTGAATAATATTTTTTTTTCTGTATTTATATTGTTATAATGAGTGCATAGTATTCGTAGCTTCACGGTGTATTACACAATAAGAGAATCAATGAATTTAATGTGATGAGTCTAATAATTTTTACGAAAATTATGTTTGGTGTTGTTTGTAATTGTTGTATGTTAAGGGATTTTGTTACCCACGTTTTGCAGCCTAGTAGGGTTATTAGCGCCGTTAGGAGGCAGCAGAATATGCCCTTACATGACCGGATTATACCGTATCTGGAGAATGCCGGCTTGTATCATCTGGCTAGGCTAAACAGTCAGTGGTTCTGGGTTGATGAGTCTCTCCTTAGCGCATTTATTGAGCGGTGGCGTCCGGAGACCCACACGTTCCATATGCCGTTTGGTGAGTAGGTGTCTTTGTCGTGGAACAAACAGGAACGTCGTTAACTTGGCTGGGCCGCTACAACTACTACAGTCTTGGATTTTCTGGAGGTTTCCCACTCTGAGGCCCACTGGTTTTGACCGGTTCGGGTTTCCTCTTGCTTCCAAGTAGGGTTTAGTATTATCCGTTAATAAATTTTAAATACATCATGTGTTATGGTTTGTTTTGACATCATTTCAATTAAAATTGTAGGTGGGCTGAGTTTGTGCCGAGGAACGATGCAGGGGCTCAGAGATTACTTTACACTCAGCACAGCTTCATCTTTACTCTGGAATGATTGCCCAATCTGAAATTCTGCAGAAGATCCCCCCACTCTATTACCACTGTCTTCCTGTTGACCAAGAGCTTCCAAGTTTAGTGTCGAGAAGTGTGGAGGGTAGTGATGAGAACCAGAACTTGCTGGCCTATGCTGCGCATGTGGATCGCCACGTCTGTCATCGTCGTTGTCACCATCGATATCAACAGGCTCCTGGTCAGACTCATCGTCACGCATTGCATTCTCTACTTGATCAGGTCCACCAAAGTCTTCGATATAAGGTACGAGGCCACCACCGGTGCCCACAACGTGCGGATGCTCAATGACTGCTGCATTCTCCAAAGGTATAGAACCAACAACCTCTGTTCGGTCTAAATCAGCCGCAAACGAAGGTGATTGAATCGGCGGAACATACGGTCTGACCGCAGGCATCGAACTAGATGCACCACCCGCGGCAGCTGGGCAGGGAACTGGCGCGGATGTCCCAGAACTATCGACACCAACCTCCAACTTCGCGAACAACTCATGGATTCTGATCTCCGGAAAACTCCGTACACAGTAGAACAGAACCCTAATATCTTCATCAGCCTTAACCGCAAAGGTTTCATACTGAACACCGGTCGATACAACCGCCATGGGAATCTTGTAGAATAGTTTCTTCACCCACTTGCTACCCAACACGCCAAGCTTCTCCAAGATGCTATTCTTCAAATCTGACAAAGTCATCGACGACCTGATAAAAACACTTAGTGGTTCTCTGTCGGTAAACTTCACACCTTTGCTTTTGCTTTTTTTTATTTTCCTAGAGTAATGCACTAAGGCAAGAAAACTCTCTTCCTCACTAGCCATTGTGAAAATGATCTCTTATGGAGCTTGATTCACCAACATATATATAGACTTCTTGTCAACATAAACCGTGGTGACCCACAGGGTTTTATGTGCAAAAGGATTTCTTCATAAACCGTGGTGACTCTCCACGGTTTATGCATGCAATTTTTCCTTAGTAAACCGTGGTGACCTACCACGGTTTACACTCAATTTTTTTAAACCCTAATCTGCTGTGGGTCTCCACGGTTTATGTACGTTTTGAAACCGTGGTGGGTTGCCACGGTTTACATAGAAATGGCATTTTACACATGCAGGTAACAAAAACCGATTTTGCACATTCAGGTAAATATTTTCTCTAATCTATTTATTTAAGTAACTTGCCCATAAATTAACTAAATCTAAATATATTAACAAAACATTAGTAGTTTTAATTTTTAAATTTATCCATTTTGTATTCTAAAAACACATGTTAAAATTATAAATTAAAAAAAATTATTAAAAATACAAAAATTTAAATTTTTAATGTATTTGTTTTGTATTTATTAAAAAATTTAAATTATATAATATTATATTAATAAAAGTAATTATATTTTATATTAATCATATAAATATAAATAGTTATTCAAATAAATAAATATAATTATACGATAGCATAAAACGCTTTACACTATTAGAGTATCAAAATTATACTCAATCGATAATAGATACCAAATTGAAGCAACGAAGATCAGCAAAAAACATGATCAATATTGTAAATTGAAGAAAGCATATTAGTAGGCACATGCAATATTGGAAACTTTGCGGGAATAATTGCAATTATGAAACCGCTATTGAGGCTCAATGGATGAGACAATATTTTGACATTGATGTATGTCGCCAACTCGCCATGCATTCAATTTCATTCCAAAATACATAAACTGATACGCATAGTGGGACCCACTAAATGAATCTCTTCGATGGTCCAATAATAAATAAATAAAATATAGTA
>NC_029790.2:24512387-24514268 GCF_000816755.2 Arachis ipaensis | reverse complement strand
AATTTATAAATAATAAATGTAAAAGAACAAATTACACACAAAAATAATAGATATTTATGACATTTTTTTAAGTTTTAATCTGTCTGAAGGTTTTTTTTTTAACAGATTTAAACTCTTTTGAATTTAGAACTTAGAACACTAAAAACTTTAAATAAAAATAAAAATATTGCACAATCGCACACAATCAATGAAGAAATAACAATGGCATTCTAACGTGCGTGATACCCCGCAACATGAAATATTCTGAACCGTTCAATTTACTTTTGCATTGAGAAGCGATAACGATTACAGATTAGAGTACTAGACGGATAAAACCATGTGGGCATGTCGCTCATGTTCATGCAACCCCAAAGTCAAAGTCAAAGCACCTGAAAACTGTAAAGTGTAAACTTTCTTTCATTTCATTCAGTCACATGGACGGAGGACTTGACTATTTTGTCCGAAAACTTTTTGAAATGAAATAAATTAATTATTAATTAATTATTTTCTAAAATAAAGTAAACTAATTTTATTTATCAAAATGCACTTTTTTTTATCTATCTTATTCTTATCTCTATCTCATATATCAAAAAGGACGAATAATATTATGTAGATTATCTTTGGAGAAGGATTTTTTATTTTTTATATTAAAATATAATATTTACTAAAATATGTGATGTACAGATAAATTACAATTTTACATATTTTAGAATACTCAGTTTGAATATCTGAGATATGTTACAATATTAAAAAAGAAGAAAATTTAATTGCACTCGGAATATGATACAACTATGTAGTTGTATATATCTAAGGTGTTGAGTACCCGAAGTAAGATCAGAAAATAATTCTGACCAATGTATATAAAATATGTGTATAATTATGTAGGATCTCTACATCTTAGATAATTACATAAAAAAAATTATATAAGGAGTTTCAAAACTTCAAAACTACTCAGATTACATTCATACCACTACTCTTTATTCTCTTTCTCCTTCTTTTCGTAGATATGGCTAGTAATTAAATTTCTTTGTGAAATTTATCCCAATGGGGTCATAAATGGTGAGGGGAAGTAATATTTAAGTGTATTTCACTTGTGATGTTGCGCACTTGCATCTTGATTCTCTAGTTGCGTTGAACAATATCATCTTGAGCAACATGGGGTAATAGGTTCCAATAAGGTGAGAAGAATTGTCTATAGATTTCTACCAGCGCTATTAAGTGGAGGGTTCTTAACAGGACATTTTGTATCGAAACCGATAAGCATTTGAAGATAATATTCGACATACATGTTCTGTTAATGCGTAACATATGATGGAGTGATATGTTGCGATTTATGATGTAGGTGGTGGTTGTGGGTCGTCCTCTTCAATCCCATAGATAGTTCCGGTAGCGATGACACCGATTCACTATGCTAAACCTTGTGATCGTATCGAAGAAGACGAGAAAGATACTAATTTGGATTACATTACTAAAATTGGATAATCTAATAAGAGTGATTTCTCTTAGGAGTATGTGTAAGAGACTCTAGTTGGTAGGAGTCAATTTCTTCTTCCTCCGCCTTTGACAATTCCATAAGTATCAGATTTTCAAGCCATTATCGCAATCTTAACTTGGACGCTATGCAATTAGATAATCCTTTCAACCTTGACAATAAAGAAGATTATAACACGGATAGCAGTGAGAAATTTCAGGTAGGCCATAACTTTAGGAATATAAATGTTGTACTCCAAGCTAAGGTTGCGAGAATCGGATCGGTCAATAAACCAATAAAGTCATTGGTTCAATAGTTCACTGGTTTGATTAGGGTTTAACTGGTTTAATTAAATATTAAATAAAATTATTAAAAAATCTATATATAATTTTAAATATATAAATTCAACAATTTTTAACCTATATATAATT
>NC_029790.2:24497174-24512268 GCF_000816755.2 Arachis ipaensis | reverse complement strand
AACTTAATCTTTTGGGATTTTTGGACAGCATCGACATCATTGTCTTATGGTTGTTGATTACTTTGTGATTGTTCCATTTTTAACATACAATAAAAAATTATGAACAAAATTAACTCAGCAAACAAATTTGACAAAATCATTCAACAACTCACTACTCAAACATTCAGTAAATCACTAAACCCAATAATATTAAGGTGAATTCTATGATGTAGAAGGAAGATTCTTTCTACACCTATATATTTGTGTTGTCAAAAGGGTTGTGAGACAAGTGTATAGAGAGAGAATGTGGTTAAAGACAATCTATTCATAGTAACTGACATACTTTATATGTTATATCAATATCACGTGATAGTGGTATATAGAGGAAGCTGCTTAATTGTGTTTTTTATGATTAATTATTAAAAATGATATTGGGCTTAGTTGTAGTTGTGTTTTTAGGTTAAATTATTTTGAGAAAGTAAAAATAAATTTTGATTGTGGATTAACCTATCGATCCCAATATATTTTTGTCCTATCGAATTTTGAACGTGTGTTTTGTGAATTGTTAAGCTTGCAAAAGGACTATATGTACTCATCAAAGTAACTCCACTAAACTTGCATAAAATTCAGACTCTCTTTTTTCATGAATTAATTTCTTTTATTCACATATGAAAAATTAAACTTAACTCCCAAATATTTATTAATAACTACTTATTTTAATATGTATATATAATTATATATCCATATATAAATATATATTTAATTATTTATATATAAATAAATTAATATATGTATACATATTAGCGTATATAAATAAATTAATATCTTTTTCAAATTATATATTACTAATTAAAATTTTTATTATTAGATAATTATATTCTAACTGTTCTCTTAATAAGTTTTAACAATTATTTTATAAAAATTATTTAAATTAGTACTTTAAATACTAAACACATATAGCCTAAATGGTAAACATTCATTTAAAAATATTCAACGTTAAATCTTACACCCCGTATCCCCTAATTCTTAAATCATACCTTTTAAATCCTAATCTATAAATCTTAAACTTTAAACTTAAATTTTAAATTGTAAACCATAAATTTTTAACTCCTAAATTTTTAACTTTAAATTCTAAATCTTGTAGTTAAAGTCAAATTGTGACTCTAGAAATAATACTTCGAACAAATATAATTATTTTCAAGTATTTTTATGTGAAAAAATGTTGTTTATACCATTAATTATATCTATATAATAAAGAAAAAGTTTAGGGGGTCAGCAGTTAACCAATAAAAAAAAATAAAGTAAAAAATTCAAACTATTAAAAATATTAATAATAATTAATTAATAATTACAAATCACAGAATTTAATGTCCTTAGCACTCCTCTATCATAAAACTATTTGATATATTCCATTCAAATTACATGTCATAATTGCCAAATTGGTATATCAAAAATTTGATATCATCATATTTTAATGAGGTATATAAATATATTTCATTGATATATTAATCAATTAGGCATCTTTCTTATATATACTCAATCAATAGTTGAAATTCATTCAACTTCTTTTATAGCTTTTTGAAAAGAAAAAATATTAGGGTCATATTATTATTATTATTATTATTATTATTATTATTATTATTATTATTATTATTATTATTATTATTATTATTATTATTATTATTATTATTATTATTATTATTATTATTATTATTATTATTATTATTATTATTATAATAATAATAATAATAATAATTATTATTATTATTATTATTATTATTATTATTATTATTATTATTATTATTATTATTAAATGTCATTGTGTCACGTTAATAAAATTGGTACATGTAAAATTAATATACTATGAAAATATATCATATGTATTATAGTTAACCACCAAAAAAGTTTTCGAATTATTCAAATCCTGATAAAAATGTACTCGAGTTAAATATGTATTTTCAAAAAATGCTTTAGAGATTGAATTTAGATGCGATTTTTTGCAATCATGATTAGAAAAATGAGATATTATTATTCTTAAAATTTAGTGACTTTTTTGCTAAGTATATATTTTCTTGTGAATTTTTAAAAATATTATTGGTTGTTAACAAAAAAATTATAAAAAAAATTATATACTTAAAAAAATGATCAAATTTTAAGGATAATAATATCTCATTTTTATAATTTTACTTACAAAAAATCACATCAAAATTCAATCTCTAAGGCATTTTTTGAAAATATATATTTACCGTTGGCCATTTTTTTCGCGTTTTGAAAATATATATTTTTCAAATAGTTTTATTATAGAGGATTTCTAAGGGTAGTAAATTTTGTGATTTGTAATTATTAATTAATTATTATTAGTATTTTTAATAGTGTGAAATTATATCTAATGGTATTGAATTACTTATTTTTTTTTATTGGTTAAGTGCTGACCCCTAAACTTTTTTTTTATTATATAGATATAATTAATGGTATAAACAATATTTTTTCATATGAAAATACATGAAAGTAATCAGACTTTTTTGAAGTTTTGCTTCTAGGGTCACAATTTGACTTTAACTACAAGATTTAGAATTTAAGGTTAAAAATTTAGGAGTTTAAAATTTATGGTTTCCAATTTAGAATTTAGGTTTAAGGTTTAAAGATTTATAGATTAGAATTTAAAAGGCATGATTTAACATTTAGAGTACAAACTAAATATTTATAAATGAATGTGGGCTATATGTGTTTAGTATTTAAAGTACTAAATTTAAATATATTTTTTTAAATAATTGTTGAAACTTATTAAAAATACAGTTAGAATATAATTACTTAATAATAAAAATTTTAATTAGTAATATATAATTTGAAAAAATATTAATTTATTTATATATAAATAATTAAATATATATTTATATATGAATATATAATTATATACACATATTAAAATAAGTAGTTATTAATAAATGTTTGGGAGTTAAGTTTAATTTTTCATGTGTGAATAAAAGAAATTAATTCATAAAAAAAAGAGAGTCTGAATTTTATGTGAGTTTAGTGGAGTTACTTTGATGAGTACATATAATCCTTTTGCAAGCTTAACAATTCACAAAAATACACGCTCAAAATTTCATAGGACAAAAATATATTGGAATCAATAGGTTAATTCATAATCAAAATTTATTTTTACTTTCTCAAAATAGTTTAAACAAAAAATACAACTACAACCAAGTCTAATATCATTTTTAATAATTAATTATAATAAATACAATATTAACCAGCTTATTTTTAATAATTAATTATAATAAATACAATTAACTAGCTTACTCTATATACCAGTATACCACTATCACGTGACATTGATGTCAACATGAAGCATGTCAGTTATCATGGACAGAGTTTGTCTTTAACCACACTCTCTCTATACACTTGTCTCACAATCCTTTTGACAGCACAAATATATATGTATAGAAGGAATCTTCCTTCTACATCATAGAACTCAACTAATCAGCAACTCGATTTTAAATAACAGCAACTAATAACTATCCAAGAATCTATTTAAAAAATATTGTTTTTCTCTTCAGCATGGTATGTACTTATGATTAGATGTCTTAAATATTTAAATGATATTACTTTATATGCTATAACTTTTGAATAATTATTGTTCACATATTGATGTAAGTTCAAATTGTACAACCCAAATATGAAGGATTTTTTCCTAATATAAAATAAAAAATTAATTAATTATTGAATAAGATTTTTAAACTTTATTTTTTGAAATACGATTTTTTTTGTAATTAAGGCAAGTTCGTTGTACCTCCGGTAAACTTTATGTTACGTTTTCACAATTAAAATATGCTTATTGGAGAGCAGATCAAAGAACCACAATTTCATTGTCCACTTTCGTTCTCATTATTGACATTTTTTCTCTACAATGTCAAGGAATTTATTGTCATCCATTCATTACAATGGTGAAATAGTGGATGATGAAGAAGGTTCTATCGTTTTTAGATCGGGACAACCGATAATTACCTATATGACACAAGAAGTCAACAGTCTAACAGCGTTGAAAAATCTGATATTGCATTCCGTCGGGTAACAAGAGGCAAAAAGGTGAAGAAAATTTATTACAAATATCCGACCGAAGTAGATGACAGTTTGTTTTATAAAAGGTATATTACAGTTGTCTTGTCTCCGTTGTTAGTATATTTATTAGACCACGGTTGTGAGAAATATTTCTATTGTTTTGAATTAGGTATCGTTTACGTGACGACGAGGACGTACGGTTTATAAGGTCATGGCACAACTGATGGATAAATGTTCATCTGTTGGAATTATTCGTGATTCTCGTTGAGTTGGGTGGCCGAGGATCATCTGCAGATACTGTTGACGATAGTCCGTTGAGTGGAGCTATTAGATGAACTATCAGAAGGACGATGGTGAATCTAAATATGCCACCTGAAGGTAGTCAAGAGGGGTCTAATGTTAAAGTTCGTAATGTTGACTTGATGTATTACAGTGTTGAAAGTCATGAGGGTTCTGCTATCAGGGATCCGACGATGGATCAGTATAAAGTTAACCCCGATGACGGAGACGATACTGATGAAGAACCACCTGAAATTCCTGATGATGGTGACGAGGAAGAAGAGATGAACTACTACGGTGACACACAAATCACTTTGACACAGCCTGCCATTTCTCGACCATATGACCGGTCGGATCATTTCACGAGGTTGAATATCGACTTCGGATTGGTCGTTTACCCAGGGAGGCCCCGAAGAGGATCCAAGCAACGAGTTTGAGGTTGGACAATAATTTAAGAATAAGGAAGAAGTCATGTTGGCAGTTAAGCGGTACAGTATCAGAAAAGTTGTGGAGTATAAAATAGTAGAGAGTGACCAGCTGAGGTATAATGTACAGTGTATCCAGTTTGGACCCGATTGTTCTTGGAATATACCGAATTCGGTTCCTTTTACATTAACTAAATTATTAAAAAACATATTTAAATCTATAATTGTCTATCTTAGTTCTTAATCAGTTTATAAACTTACTAATTTAAATTTAACCCAACTACATGACACCGTCAACTAACACCCTAAACAACCATAATTAATAACTAACTGAACTCTGAATGTTACTAATCATATTTTTTTTAATCTAACTTAACCTAATTAATTATTCTACTAATTATCTTGTAATTCACAACTTAAACTAATTATTCTGACTAAACTAACTAACAATTGACTCACAACTTATACTAATTAACATGTTATAAACAATAAACTGTACTTAAAAATAATAACATAAAAAATCTAACTAACATGTAAACAATAAATCTGTAACTCTAACTAACATGCAACCTCTAACTAGTAACTTTATCTAACATGTAAACAGTAACTCTAACTAAGTTAAAAAAAGTAACTCTAACTAACATATTATTTACTGACCTAAAATCGAGAATGTCGTCGATAACGAATTTCACATACATAAAAAAGACGGAAAAGAGGAACAAAGTAAATTTGGAGGAGAGATTGAAAAAGAAAGAAACAAATGAAAATGGTCTCATCAGCTTTATATAGTATGCCAAACTCATCCGAAAGTTTGTCGGAGGTGCGACAAACTTGCCTTAATTACAAAAAAAATTGTATTTCGAAAAATAAAATTCAAAAATTTTGTTTCAGGAATTAATTAATTTTTTTTATTTTATATTAGAAAAAAATTCCAAATATGAATACCTCTCTTCCCTCTTCGTGCCTTTTCATAGTTTTTTTTTGAAACAAAGAAAGCTCAACACACTAAAGTGGAGCAACGGATAAACAGTCAAATTAAGTAGCTAGAAAAAGAAACCAAACACGAAGGTGATCAATCCCCTGTCATCTCCGGCATAGCCATCAACAACCAAAAGGATCAATACCAGCCCACTCCTTGTAGCTCAGAAACGTTCTACTTTGAATGACCTTAACACCTGCTTCTCTATTGTTGAAGATTCTGTCATTGCGTTCCAACCAGATGTTCCAAATCACTGCAAAGAAACCAATCAGCCACCTCTTCTTCTCCTCTTTTCTATTAAGCATGTTAGTCCAACTCTCAAATAGACCTTTAATGGTTCCTGGGACTACCCAATCTCTACGAAAGCCCCTCAACCACGCGCACCACACCTGCCAAGTAAACTCACAAAACAGAAACAGATGATGAATAGACTCCATCTCTTTTTTACACAGGACACAA
This sequence comes from Arachis ipaensis, assembly GCF_000816755.2. Classification (NCBI taxonomy): domain Eukaryota; kingdom Viridiplantae; phylum Streptophyta; class Magnoliopsida; order Fabales; family Fabaceae; genus Arachis; species Arachis ipaensis. The sequence goes on along the minus strand of NC_029790.2, from coordinate 24,506,085 downwards.
ATATTGTCACTCTGCTGGATGACGCCCAATCTACTCAACCTCTGTTTAGTATTTACCCGACCAACTAGAACAAACCATCCAAAAAGCTCTATTCTTGGCGGTACCAACCCTTTCCAAATAACACTTGTGAAGCTATAGCTCGTAATCTCTTGTGAAAGAGTCTCCGATTGCAGCACCTGCATCAAAGATTTAGTAGAAAAAATACCTTTATTATCAAATTTCCACACAAGATTATCCTGTCTACCAGTTGATAGCTTCACTGGCCTTAACCTCTCATGAAGTTGATGAACAAGTTCCAACTCCCATTGAAATAACTCTCTCCGCCACTGAAAATTCCAAATCCACTCTAACCCATTCCAAAACCCACAATCTCCTATCACAGATCCTTGTTGGTTTGAAACAGAGAAAAGCCTTGGAAAACTCGCTTTCAAAGGACCACCTTGAACCCAATTGTCTTCCCAAAACATAGTTTTCCTACCATCCCCTACTTCCATCGCCATCCCACTAATAATTTTATCTTTCACCTGTTGTTCTTTTATATCTAACTGACAGATGTCTTTCCACGGGCCACCTTTTACTGGTACAGGCTGATCTGATAGTCGTACATTAGGATTCAAATTGTTACAAGAACAAACAATCTTCTTCCACAATGGACATTCCTCTTTTGAAAATCGCCACCACCATTTAAACAAGAGTGCTGTGTTCCTAAGCATTGCATCCCCGACCCCTAAACCCCCCGCCTTTTTTGGTGCCTGAACCACTTCCCACTTCACCAGAGGTATACCAAAGTTTCCATCCTCCTTGCCCCACATGAACCTCCTCTGTAATGCAATCAACTTGTTAGCGACCGCCTTCGGCATCTTGTATAGGCTAAGGTAATAGATTGGTAAGCTGTTCAACACCGATTTGATGAGAACTAACTTTCCAGCTTTGTTTAGAATCTTCGCTTTCCATAAGCTGAGCTTCTCTTCCACTTTATCAATGATAGGTTTCCATGTCTTCACCAATCGCGGGTTGGCCCCTAAAGAGATCCCAAGATACCTAACAGGTAAGACAGCTTGCTTGCTGACAAACCCCAATTTGACGGTTTGTTTTGCATTGAATTTAGAGTATTTTGATAACCTTTTGTCACATTTAGCCTAGGAATTAGCATGATTTTGTTATCTCTCCCATATTTGTGCTTAAGTGTAAAAACATGCTTTCTAAGCCTTATTTTGATGAATTCTAGTTCTTCTTTGATTCCATAAGATGCCTTGATGTGTTTGCTAGTGATTCCAGGATTGAAATAGGCTAGGCATGGATCAAAGGAAGCAAGGAAGGAAGCATACAAGTGGAGAGAAGCATTAAAAGTCAAAGAAGCAAAGTCAGCCGTGCACGCGTACGCGCACAAGGCGCTCGCGCGCACATTGCAGAATCGACCAGGGACGCGCACGCGTACCATGCGCGCACGCGCCGATGATGGCACATGACCTCATTAATGCAACACGTGCCTGGCGATTTGAGAGGGTTTCTGAACCCATTTTTGGCGCCAAATTGCTGAGGGAAAGGAATAAAAGGATGAAGGATTAAAGGGAAGACATGGGGAGAATGATCATCATCATTCCCAACCACTAATCACTTTTAGTTTTAGTTTTAGTTTAGTTTTGAGAGTTAGTTTCTAGAGAGAGAAGCTCTCACTTCTCTCTAGAATTAGGATTAGGATTAGGTTTAGTTTAATAATCTTAGATCTAGATTTTAATTCATGCTTTCATCTCCTTCTACCTCTCAATTCTTTGTTGCTATATTCATCTTCTTCTATTCTTTAGTTGTAATTTCCTTTATGTTGTTCTTATGTTTTGTTGTAGATCTACTTTTGCTCCTTCTATTTTCTTTCAATTCAATTAGAGGTAATTCATAATAATTGTGTTCCTTTTGATTGTTGTTGTTAATTCCTTGCCATAATTGTTGTTAGATTCTATTTTTGTTATCAAATTACTTTGCTTTTCTTTTATGCATTCTAAGTGTTTGATGAAATGCTTGGTTGGATTTTAGTATAGATTTTTGTTCCTCTTGGCTATGGTAGAGTAATTAGTGACGCTTGAGTTATCTAATTCCTTTGTTGATTGATAATTGGAGAGATTGCTAATTAGTTTGGAGTGCACTAAAGCTAGTCTTTCCTTGGGAGTTGGCTAGGACTTGTGGCTCAAGTCAATTCATCCACTTGACTTTCCTTTAATTAGTAAGGGTTAACTAAGTGGTAGCAATGAACAATTCTCATCACAATTGAGAAGGATAACTAGGATAGGACTTCTAGTTCTCACACCTTTCCAAGAGCCTTTTATAGTTTTTAGTTTATTTTCATTGTCATTTACATTTCATGTCTCTTATCCCAAAACCCCAAAATACAATCCATAACCAATAACAAGACACTTCATTGTAATTCCTAGGGAGAACGACCCGAGGTCCAATACTTCGGTTTATAAATTTTAGGGGTTTGTACTAGTGACAAACAACTTTTTGTATGAAAGGATTATTGCTTGGTTTAGAAACTATACTTTGCAACGAGATTTTATTAGTGAATTTCTAAACCGTCAAAAATCCAATCGTCACTTGCACCCCAGAAGGTGACACCCCTGCTCCACCCACTCTTGCTCACAATTGATCGAGATCAGACTCGACTTATCAAAATTGATGCTCAAACCCGACATCAGCTCAAAACACCGCAGCAGCCTCTTGTAATTCATAATTGTCTCTATCTCCGGAGGGCAAAACAAGATAGTATCATCCGCGAATTGAAGATGTGATAGTTCAATATGATCTCTTCCAACCATTAATGGAGCAATGCGCCCATTGCGTACGGCTTCCCCCAACATCCGATGCAACACATCGACCACAAGAACAAAGAGAAGAGGAGACAGTGGATCTCCTTGTCTTAGGCCCCTCTCCATTTTGAATGGCTTGGACGGTGACCCATTAACCAAGACAGACATAGTGGCCGTACTGACACACTCCTTCATCCAATTCCTCCATCTTTGTCCAAAGCCCATCTTCTGAAGCACAATATCGACAAAACTCCACCTAACTCTATCATATGCTTTCTGAAAATCTAGTTTTATGATTGCTGCCTTCTTTCTTCGCGTCTTGAGCCACTGAACCGTCTCACAGGTAATTAGGGCGCCATCATGAATTTTTCTACCCTTCACAAAAGCACTTTGTGTCTCTCCTACCAAACCTGGCATAACTGTTCTCATTCTTCTCACCAAGACTTTTGAAATCACCTTATACACACACCCCACCATACTAATCGGCCTAAAGTCCTTGATCTCCTTGGCACCCACAAATTTCGGAGCAAGGGTTACCCATGTAACATTCACATCAGTTGGTAGCTTAGCATTCTGAAAGAACCCCATCACTGCTATAGTAAACTCCTGACCAATCTCCTCCCAGCACCGTTTGATAAAGTTCATATTATATCCGTCACTACCTGGTGCTTTAGAAGATTCACAGTCCCAAACTGCCTCCCTAATTTCCTCTGCAGATGGCATAACCTCCAACGCTGTAGCCTCATCAACATCAATCTGTCTTACCAAACCATCCCGAAAGCCAATCCTCGGGACATATTCCTGCCGATACAAGTCCTTATAAAACCCCCTAATAGCAACCTTTATTCTTGCCTGATTTCGCACTAGTCGTCCATGAATCATCAGAGTGTCAATCCTGTTGTTCCTTCTTCTAGCAGAGGCGATATTATGAAAGAATCTAGTATTCTTATCCATGTTCCTCGCATGCTGAGACCGAGACATCTGCTTCCAGTGGATCTCCTTCCTAATATACCACTTCTCACACAAACTCACCAGGGCCCTCCTTCTAGCCTCCGTCGTGCCATCATACGTGCCGTTACTAACCATATTATCAATCTTCTTCATCTCCTCCTCAACCATCATCAATCTCTTATCCATGTCCCCAAAGTTATCCTTGTGCCACTTTCGCAAAGGTATCGTCAAGGCCTTCAGCTTACGCGTGAACTGAGCATCCCCCAAATTTCTCCACTCGTTTTTGACCATCTCTAGGAAACCCTCATGCGTAAACCAGGAATCTAGACTTCTGAAAGGTCGAGGCCCCCCTCTAACTCTTGCATCTTCCACAATCAACGGGCAATGATCTGACAGGCCTCTTGGTCCACTTTTTACTCGAATATCAGGAAATTCCTCAATCCACTCTATACTGACCACCACCCTATCAATCCGACTACAAGACTGATGATGACAAGTCATCTTAGCCCATTTTAGCTAGTCTTTTTCTTTAGTTTTCATTAGAATTATGCACTTTCTTGAGCTACAAGCAAGCTAATTGAGTAGATTTTCATGTTTCCCTTGATTGAACCAACCATATATGAATTCATGCCATTTCATGAGGTTTTGTGCTATATTTGTTGCATATTATGAAAGATTGAATATCTCATGATTTTGAGCATAGCTTTGATGAGTTTGGTTGATTCATGATAGGTGAAGAAAGCTTGGAAAAAGGTTGAAGCAAAGAGGAGTGGCTAGAAGTGAAGAAAGGGATAAGTGAAAGTGAACTTGGAGGCATGAAGTTAGCCCCAACGTTAGCCCCCTAACTTGGAGGCTAACGTTGGCAAGAGAAACTTCATCCTTGGGCCACCAACGTTTGCGCCAACGTTAGCCCCCTAACTTGGAGGCTAACGTTGGCACCTTAATCACAAAGGGGGAGAAGGCTAACGTTTGCGCCAACGTTAGCCCCCTAACTTGGAGGCTAACGTTGGCACCTTAAGCACTAAGCAAGGCCAACGTTCAAACCAGGAAATCATGCTTACTGCTATGAAAAGTTGGGGTCAAAGTTAGACCCCTAACTTTGGCCCTAACGTTAAGACCAGCTTTGGCTAACTTCAAAACCGGTTCAATTGGTTCACTTCGGTTCTTCTTCAATCTTCAAAGAGCAATCAACCAAGGCCTCTTTCAACCCAATTCCACCAAGAACAAAGGCCCAACTCAAGGCTTGAAGATCATTTTGGAAAGTGTATAAATAGGATAGAATTCAAGTTATTGGAGAGCTTTCCTTTTAGAATTTTCAAAATAGTTTTCGGAGAGCCTTTGAACTTGAGTGAACTTGAATTTCTTTGTTTCCTTTTACTTGCAATTTCATTTTCCATTTTACATTTGTCTTGGATCTTGGATTGGAGAATTGAAGAAATTCTGTTTCAATCTCAATCTTGGATCTCTCTGTTTCTTACTGTTAATTGAATTTCATTTCCGGTTCATTGTTCTTCATCTCTTTTCTTTGCAATTTACAATTTCCTTGCTATTGTTCTTGCTGGATCTAGGAAGGCATTGAGATCTAGACTTGGTTTTCTAGTCTCTGGGTCCTGAGATCTGAATTTCCCATTTCAATTCTCTGTTTACTGCTTCTTATGTTCATTTACCTTTCTGCTTCATTTCCGGTTCAATCCCAATTCCCTTTTACTCTTCTGTTTAATGCAATTTAAGTTTTCTTTGTTTAAATTCTGCAAATCCACATCCCAATCCCCTTTACATTTCAAGTAATTTACATTCCTTGCACTTTAAGATTCAGAAATTTACATTTCTTGCACTCTAAGTTTCTGCCATTTAATTTCTTGTTCTTTAAGATTCAGCAATTAAATTTCCTGCTCTCTTTAATTTCATGCAATTTACATTCTGCAAGTCACAAATCACTCAACCAACACTTGATTCGCTTGACTAAATCAACCACTAAACTAAAATTGCTCAATCCTTCAATCCCTGTGGGATCGACCTCACTCCCGTGAGTTTTTATTACTTGATACGACCCGGTACACTTGCCGGTTAGTTTTGGGTGTTTTGGGAGAGATTCGTTTCTCACCAAAATATCTCATCAACTGACCCCTGAACCACGTGAACTTCCGATCATTTAGGGGTAGATCGCCTCCATGGCTCAATCCACCCCTTTCCCAAGAACAACCACCAACACTACTCAACCTTACCCCTCTCCACCCCTCTGTCCCGGCGAACCCATCACCGCCGGCGACCCATCGCACCTTCTCTCTCCTTCCTCCGTCTTCTTCCTTTTTTTTTCTTCTCTTCTTCCCCAAACTCTGCCTCTGCTCTGCACCAGCACCCAGTCACCCCAACTTCCCCTCTTTTCCGGCAAAAGCTCTGCCGTCTCTGACAGTGGCAATAACATAGCGCCACTACACCATCCCTTTCCCAATTCTTCATCTTCATAGTGCCCAGGTTTTTGCTCCATTCCTCTGTTTTTCTGCTTTAGTTAATAAGTGGTTTTAGGTGCTTTTAGTTTCTGATTTCAGTAATTTAGAGTGATTTAGATTAGTTAATTACTAGTTAAACATGTTTCAAGTGTTGGAATGTTGTTGATTGCGTTGATTGATGCTTGAAATTGTTTGAATTTGATGACTCTGAATCATGCATACCAAGTGTTTGATAAATTGCCTGAGTTAAAGTTGTGTTTGATTCATATGTTGTGGCCACCATATGTTTTCAACTATGATATTATTAGGTAGTTTAGCTATGAATTGACTATGCTTGGATGGTTTTGGAGTTATTTTGATTGAGATTCACCAATGAGATTAGTTGTTGCTTCAATTTGGTGATTTGCAAAATTCTATTTGAATTGCATCTTGGGTATTCTTGTGTTTTGCAAATTCCTACTTGAATTCAGTTGTTTGCATTTGGTTAAACTATGATATTCATTATGATGCATTGAATTTGTTTTATCTTGGATAATCTTCAATAATATGCATATGCTCTTCTATCATGTCGAACCATTGATTTTTTTATTGTTTTCATATATAGATTTCACATGGTTTAAGTGTTCCAATTGTTTAGTTAGTGATTGATTGTTTGACTCATAGCTTTTCTTGACTTGTCTTTTCAGGATGACAAGAAGCCAAGGGAAGAAACCGCCGTAAAACCTAAGAAACCGGTAGAGAATGTCATAGTGCTCCGGAGTCCTGATTTGGCCATAACAGCTCAAGACTCGGTCAAATTTGCCCATCGGTAATATTGTGCTCTGCAATATGGGAAGTTCCGCACGAAAAAGAAAGGGAAAATTAACCCTGAGGACTACTAGCAACTAGCAAGAGTTAATTATTAAGAAAGACTATAATTACATCAAAATTAGAGTTAAGTACGATTTTGATCCCTAACGAGAGATTGAAAATTTATTTCGTCCTCGGCCTTTTTTTCGCTATAAAATAGTCTCAAAGGTTTCAGTTTGTTTTAAAATCGTTATTTTTACCAAATTTTTATTTTTATTACCATTTTACCCTTAATTAAAAAAATTATAAAATAAAATAAAAAAAAGAAAGAAAGGAACCACGAAGGGAGAAGAAAGAGAATCGGGGAGGGAAGAAGGGGGAAGGAAAAGTAGCGCCGCTGCGCCGCCGTGCCACTGCCTGTGATGGAGAGAACGGAAGGAGAAACCGCCACACACACACACACGGATGAAGAGGTGGGAGACAGAGAGTAAGGGAGAAGAAACAGATCAAAAGGGAGAGAGAGACTATGTTCAACGCCGCTCGTCGTTTTTGCTCCTCCTCCTCGCTCGGTCGTCGATGCTCATCAGCGTTGCTGCTTTTGCTTTTGCTTCTGTTTCTGTTTTTGTTTCTGCTTCTGATTTTATTTTTGTTGTTGCTCTGATTTCATTATCCATTGTTGTTGACGGTGTTGTTCTTCTAGTTGTTGTTGTTTTATTGTTGTTGTTTCACTGTTTCTACTTTTTGCTTCTGTATTCTGTTTCTGCTTCTGTATTCTATTTCTGCCTAGTTCTGTTTCTGCATTTTGGGGAAGAAGGGGAAGGGCATTTTCGTTCGAAAGACGATTTAAAAAAAATCGAAACCTTTGAGACCATTTTGTAGCGAAAAAAAGGTCGGGGATGACGCTGTCGCCGCCGCCGCTCCTTTCTTCCTCAGTAAACGGATACGCCGCCACCACCATCTCATCGCCGTTCTCGTCGCAATTCGCAGCGTTGCCACCACTGCTGCAGCCCTTTTCACGCGATCCGCCACCACTACCACAACTCTCCTACCCTCGCGATTCGCAGTTCACCGCTGCAGTCCCTCCTCCCCCATTATTGCTACAGCCTCTTTTTCTTTAATTTTTCTGTTTTTGCTTTTGCTTCTGGTTTTGCTTTTGTTGTTGCTCTGAGTTCATTATCTATTGTTGTTGTTGGTGTTGTTCTTCTAGGTGATGTTGTTTCACTGCTTTCTGCTTCTGCATTTTTCTTCTGCCTGCTTCTGTTTCGGCATTTTGGAGAAGAATGGATAAGGGCATTTTCATCCGAATGACGATTTTAAAACAAACTGAAACCTTTGTGATTATTTTTTAGTGAAAGAAAGGTCGGGGACGAAAAAGATTTTCAGCTCCTACCTTAGGAACCAAAATCGTACTTAACCTTCAAAATTATTAAAAAGGATTTATTTAAATAAAATTTAAAAAGAAAGACCAAATTATTATTTTAAATAGATAATAATACTCTTAATTAATCTTTGGCATTAAATGATTATTTTTCAAATCCTAAATTTCTAAATTCAGTAACCTTAAATTTCTTATTCTTCCTTCGTCAGGTGATGTTCTTCGTGACGACATTGAGAAAGAAATCCGAAGATCAAGTGATGATAATGGTTTGGTATGTCACCAAAATTCAGTAACCTCATACTGATTGACTCTAAGGGTTGATGCTTTGTTGTTGTTCTATTGTATATGATTTTCATTAAGGGGTTGATGCTTTGTTGTTGTTCTATTGTCTATGATTTTCATTGGGTGTGCTAGCTTTCTTTCATCTTTCTGTTTTGTACGGTGCGATATATTATATTTGGATGTTTTGGTTGGAGCTTTTCTGAGCGGACGTGAGCTTAATTATATATAAAAAAAACATCAGCCATACTCATATATTGAGT
>NC_029790.2:24478632-24497058 GCF_000816755.2 Arachis ipaensis | reverse complement strand
ATGTGTATTTTATATTTTAATATATATATATTATATAGATAATTATTTTTTATGTACATATAGCATGATTATTATTATGATTATATTTTGTTATTGTAAAATATGATTAACCTTTAAAATATCTAATATACAAATTAAAACACTAAAATAGTAATTTAAATAATAATATATAATTTAAAATTCTATTCTTTTAGATTTTATATTTTTAAAAAATTAAGTAATTTTTCTCTTAACACTACCATCAAAATTTCTCTCTTTATATATATTGTTAAACAATTATTTAAAAATTCACTTCCTAACACAATTAGAATTCGACTCTTATTGATATTCATAGTTAAAAAAGTTCTTTCAATTAATATAGTTGCTACGCAAAAATTAAAGCTAATTTAAAAAGAAGGTAAATAATATTCTTTTGAGTTGATTTTAAAAAAAAAATACTAATTTCATTTAAATATGAGAATTGATCATTCTAACGAATATCTAATATAAAGTTTTTAAATTGACGATTAAGTACCAAAAGTTGAATAAAAAATTATTGTGGGGTCAAATTTAATAATCTAATGGAGACAAATAAATATTATTATCATATACTTCTCAACAAAATTCCAAATTATAATGGGGGCGCTTGCCCCCACACCACTATACTTAGAACCATCCCTGCATATATTTGTAAGATTTATTCCGATAATTCGTACTGTAATTTAGCCATGAATACTTAAGAATAGAAGATCCTGTTGCGAAATTGGAAAATTTAAAGTGTTTGGTGGAGAGATAGAGACAGAAAGACTGAGACTGAGAGACAGAGACTAAGAGACAGAGATTGAAATAAATTTCAGTATTCTGTTTGGTGTAAAATGGGAGGCAGAAATTCAAACAAGAATGAAACTCTAATTTAATTTGTACAAAAAGTAAAATTGGAATTAACTAATTGAAATGAGGATATTTTAGGTATAAAATGTTATTAAAGTTTCAATTTCCATCTCTAAAAATTTTAGTCCTGTGTCCCTACTTTTTGGAGGTACTGAAATACTAAAATTTTAGAGACAGAGATAGAAATTTTAGTACCAGTCTCTGAACCAACAAACATGATACTAAGTCTCAGTCTCTCAGTCTCTGTCTCAGTACCTCAAAACAAACGCTACCAACAAATAGTTCTCCTTGTACGAATTCGTTTTCGTTGATGCTGGGTAGTATTGCCATTAGTTAATTAAGGTTATAGTTATTGTTTGCATTATTCATGTTAACTAGTTCTAGTATAGGTGATGTCTTTTCCGCGAAGAAAAATTGGGATCAAGAACATGAATAAAGTCAATTAGGTAGTGTTTGGTGGAGGGATAGAGACAGAAATATTGAGACTGAGAGACAGAATCTAAGGTAGCGTTTGGTGGAGAGACAGAGACGAAAAGACTGAGACTGAGAGACAGAGACTAAGAGACAGGGATTGAAATAAATCTCAGTATTCTGTTTGGTACAAAATGGGAGACAGGAATTAAAACAAGAATAAAACTCTAATTTAATTTGCACAAAGGGTAAAATTAGAATTAATTAATTGAAATGAAAGTATTTAAGGTATAAAATGTTATTAAAGTTTCAGTCTCCATCTCTAAAAATTTCAGTCCCCTGTGTCCCTACTTTTTGGAAGTACTGAAATACTGAAATTTTAGAGACAGAGACAGAAATTTTAGTACCAGTCTCTGAACTAACAAACACGATACTCAGTCTCAGTCTCACAGTCTCTATCTCAGTACCTCAAAACAAACGCTACCTAAGAGACAGAGATTGAAATAAATCTCAGTATTTTGTTTGGTGCAAAGTGGGAGACAGAAATTGAAATAAAAATGAAACTCTAATTTAATTTGCACAAAGGGTAAAATTGAAATTAATTAATTGAAATGAGGGTATTTTAGGTATAAAATATTATTAAAATTTCAGTCTCCATCTCTAAAAATTTTAGTCTCCTGTGTCTCTACTTTTTAGAGGTACTGAAATACTGAAATTTTGAAGATAGACATAGAAAATTTAGTACCAGTTTCTAAACCAACAAACATGACACTGAGTCTCAGTCTCCCAGTCTCTGTCTCAATACTTCAAAACAAAAGCTACCCAAACTATTGAAGCTCGAAAAATAAAAAAGAATCACTATTTTTTGTTTGGTATTAAAAAAAAATTATTTTTATGAAATAAATTAGACTAAAAATTAATTGTATTATTGTCTTTTAAAATAATAGTTGGTCTCTTTTATTAATTAATTGTTGTTAATGCTCCTTTTGTTAATTTTTCCAAAAAGAAATTGCATGTGGAGTGACAACTACAAATGGACCTCCCTTCCGACCTTCGGAAACTAGTGAATGACCACATTGAAAGTCGAGGTTGGGACTTTTTGGAAAGGGATTTGGTGGAGGCTAATGAGCCTTGGGTGTTGGAGTTTTATGCCAACTATCACAACGCCAACCTCAAATCCATTCTCGTCCAAGGCAAGCAAATCCCCATTATTGAAGCCGCAATAGTCGAGATCCTCAAAATCCCACCCAAGCTGAAGGGGCGGTGTGCCTATGCAAATGCACAAGCTTACTGCCAATTGGGTACCTTGGACTGGGATAGAGTTCTGAACAAAATTGCTATTCCTGGATTGGCATGGGTGATGAGTGTTGAGAAGGAGCCCAAGCCAATTGGACTTCATGTTAGACAGCTTACTCGTGAGACTCGGATATGGCAACAACTCCTGACTAACTACGCCATACCAAGCACTCACGAGATGACCACCACTTGGAAGTTAGCTGTCTTGGTTTGGGCTGTTTTAGAAGGAGAGCCAGTGAACTTGTCTAAGGTCATCAAGCACTCAATGTGGAAGGTGTCGGTCTCCCTTAAACGGATGGTAGCTTTCTCGGTTATGGTTACTGAAATGATTGCAAAAGCTGGCCTTGAGGGGGAGCAAGACAATTATCCGCCTACCATATCCAACAAGGACTTGTACATCCCCATGGCAACTGGCTGAAGGAGGAGCTAGCCACTGGTGTTGTAAGGAAGAGGAAGAGAGGAGCATCTGCCGGAGAGTCAAGCCAACCATCGGAAGCCGCATCATCTGGAGCTCGGGCTCAAGATCTTAGAGCATTTGCAGCGCCTAGAGAGGCGCATGAAGAGAAGATATGAGAATATAAAGTTGCACAACCGGGAGTGGGACCCAATTATAGAAGAACTGGACACTCCTGATGAGCTTTCCGAGGCTGAGGCTGAGGATGTTGAGGCACAGGCCGATGATGTTGAGATGCAGACAGCTGACGTTGAAGTACCTCCATCTCTGCAGCCTGAGGCAGCACCACCCACCCCTCCCATTGAGTGACACCTTCTGATAGCACGGAGGACCGTGCTAAACTTAAGGGTGGGGGAGGGGGATTTGCAGCACTTTTGGACCGTAAATCTTTGCTTCCAGACACTTTGCACTATGTTTTGCTTTTAGTTATACTTTATTTTGCTTTTAATTATTAGATCTTTGTGGATATTTGCTAGCGCTTTTGACTATTGCACCATATTTCTCTTATTTTGCTTATATACATATCTTAGTATATATTTTGAGCTTTATTGAAGTTGTTGCACATTCATAGCACTTTCTTCTTGCTTAGCACATACTTTATAGATAGTAATGGTAATTGGATGTTGTGAATAATATAATACTTAGTTCATTTTGTTTTAAATCTTCATGATGATTTTTGGATTTTGGAAAGTTAGGAACAAAAGCTAGGAATTTGAATTGCATCCAGTGAACCATGCATACATGCATAGAAAATAAATTTGGTAAAAACAACAAAAAAATTTTCGAAAAATCTCTTTTTAGGGCGTTCCATTGATTTGATTCGGAAAATCCTTTTTAAACTTGCTTAAATTGTTTTGTGGAGTATAGAAAAGAGATAGAACAAATAAAGAAGTGAGATTTGAGCCTTTATTGTGTGGTTGCGTATTATAAGCACAAATTTTTGTTCTTGAGTACTATGCTCCTTCTATGATTGTAATATGAGATTTGCTTAATTCTTTATATCCAATATTTGATGTTTGATGCATTTAGAATGATTGAGACCATCGTTTGAATTTAAAGCTTACTCATCCATATAGCCTCACCTTTACAGCTACTATTGTAAATCACTTTTGAGCCTTGTAATTTTCTTTTGTTCTAATTTTAGCACATTACAAATCTTTAAACGGAAAATTGTTAATGTCCTTAAATTGCATTTTTGATCAGCTTAGGATTAAGGTATGTTTATTGTCTGAATATGGGGGAGTTATGGGAAACATTGGTAGAGAAAACGAATATTCATAAAAAATTTTTAAAAATGAGTACATTCATGCATAAATTGCATTAACCATGTGCGTTAGTTTTGTATATACATATGCATATATAAATTTTCCATATATATGAATTATGTTATAAAAAAAAAGAATTCTTTTTTATAATTAGGTTGATATGGGTTAAGTGAATACTTAAGCTAATTAAAGATTCAATTTAGAAGTCCACTTGATTATATTCATCCTACCTTAACCCTAATTTCGTTATAACCCTCTAAAGACCTTATGATATTTGTATTTTTGTATCAAATACTTGTTGATTATTAGATGAAGAGCAAATTCTAGAAAGCATGATTAGAGGAGAATTGAGTGATTAAACCTTAAACACTAAACGATTAGAGTGTATACATATCCGGTGAGGGGTTCGATTGCTCAATTCTATACATCCACCTCTTATTTTATGTTATCTTGCAAGTTGCTTAATTATGAAACCTAAATTAAATTTTTGGATTGTAATTGCATTACAATTATGACTTCACTTACTTGTTCTAACCCTATTGTCTATATGCTTACTTGGTAATTTGTTATTTGTTTTTGCTAATTCAATAGTGTAACACCCTCACTACCAGAATATCACGCTTCCGACTGCACCACTCTGATAGCTCGGAAATTACGATGACTTTTACAATATTTAATATTAAAATACGAGCCTGTTTAAAACTTAAACCGTATAACCGCTCAAAGGACTTTTTTTTTAAATAAGTAACATACATCTATACGAATATCAATACTTACAAAGGATATATATATATATATAAAATTAATTTTACAAACATTACATAATCCAAATTCCTATCCCTCTTATAAAAACTTGTAAGGATAAAGGCGAGGGGGAAAAATAACTAATACAACACAACATAGCATCTAAACATAAACGAATTAACTAAACTCTTCTGAACTTCGTCATCCATAACCTGAAAAGAAAAGACCTGTCGGGGAGTAATAACATCGTCCTCAAAAGGATTCTCACTATAGGGTTACAGAATTGTTATAATAAGATACGAAAATAAAATTGTTTTTAAAGTACAGTGATTAATAACCGCCTTACGCTTCTTTTCAAAAGCCAAAGATTTAATATTCAAAATCTGAAATCCTTTCAAAAAGGGAAAGCTGTTAATTTCTCATAAATTCAAAAGCCTTTTTAAAAGTTTTTCTTAGACAGCAGCAATGACCAAACTGTTCCAAACATAGGTTCATTAAGTCTATGCTGAACTAGTTTAATTTTTCATACTTTTCTAAACCAAAAACACACACCAAGCACGGCCTTTGGCACATCTCATAACCAACCACGGTCCTAGGCCCAAACAATTCAAACAACAGCCAATCCAACCAATTTTCAGTCACAAACACAAGTAGGAATGTTCAAGCACAATCAAGCAGTTACATCAAGTAGAGCAATTAACAATTAGACATAATTATACACATAGACAAACCAATTACAATATGCACACCCTAACAATGTCACATAAATGCATATGATGAATACCTGTCCTATGGCTGATGAGTCTCATCTGTCGGTTATCAAGCCGGCCCGACAAGTCCGGTTTGCTAAACTCTTGGACTGTCCCCCGACGCGCATCCCCATGAGTCTATACATAACTTTTTCTCATAAATATATCAAATCGCTCAATGGGGGTACCATTCCCGAAAATTTATAAGTGACCGGTCACCCTTACGTCGTAGGGTCAACAAAGTATCGAGTCTCTACCTAGAACACGTGGTGGCAAGTCACGGTACTTTACCCAGAAAAACTCGTATCTTAGATAAAAGAAGTGCAAAGGCCACATATTCATTTATTCATCATCATTTCCGCACTTCATTATAATTCATATCAAATCAATTATCATTCACACCACAAGTCACTTTTTTCTTTAAAACCAGAAAACAAACTCATCTTTGTTTCAAAATTCAGAATCCTCATATCTCGATTGTTCCAAGTTCATATTCCACTTTTCTTTTAAAATCAATCATCTTTAAAGACACAAATATTTCACTTTTTAAATCATCCGTCAAACTATTTTAAATCAGAGTTGTCAATTAATAACTTTGGCAAAGATTCAAGACTCTAGGGAAGAATAGCCTATATCATTTCTAAATTTTTTAGAAATTTCCGAAATCATAGTTACTTAATTTAAAATCAATTGAAATAGAGACTTAAAACAAAAACCAAAACATGGTTAAAATACTAAGTTCCAAATCAATTCCATTTCATTCTTAAATCGATAACCTTCCCAAAGGTCCGGAATTATTTAATCTTGCTAAATCAAAATTTAAAGAGTACTTTAAAAGCAAAACGAACTTAATTACTCAAGGTTCAATTTCTTCTAAAATACACTAAAAATTCTCCCAAAAGTATTTCTTTAGTGAAACTTCAAAATATAGGTTCTTTCATATTTAAATTAATCTTAAACATAAACTTCCTGTAAATAGATTAAATTCGAAATATTTATTTCTTAATAAATTAAGAACCAAGCAATGGAACCTCTCAAATTCATTCTTTTTCTAAATCATATTTTAAAACAGAATCTTAATTTTCATGAAAATTCGGCAGCATCCCCTAAAACTTGGACTTTACCACACTTTTCGGGTCCCAACCAAACCTTTCCGCAACCCCTTTCCAATGGGTTCAAGACCAAATCAGTTTCCAATAAGACCAAATTCAAACTTCCAAATATTAAAGATCATTTCAAATCAAAACAATCAGAAACCTCCATTTAACAAAATCAGACATTATTTTAATTCAACAGTTAACCATATTCATCCAAGACAAATCAGATAATGCATAAGACTTACATAATCTCTAGAAATACATTTAGCAAGTCATATCTATTTATAAGAATTCCAATTTTAAATAAATTAGTTTGTATAAAAAAAATCCCTACCTCAACACGTTGAAACCACAACCCAAATGCCTCACAGAGATCCTTTCGCCTTAACCCGAATCGACGACAACCAAAACCACTGTTCCGCTTGCTCTCTCAATAACAGAAACAGCCCCAAACGCCACACGTAAGCTCGGTTACTAATTTCTAACACATTAATATCACAAAGACTTTAATACATAATGCAGGGGTTATCAGAACATCAATACTTACTGTAAAAGAAAACAGAGCAGTGGCGATCTTTGAACTGATCTGGCGGCAGTGCCGACAGCCACCCTGAGCGGCAGCGGCGACCTAAACAACATGCAGCGACAATGAAGTTCCCGGTGTAGAACCTATGCACAATTACTCAAGAGGGGGGGGGTGAATTGAGTATTGCAACAACAATGAATCTTTTTACGAAAGTTAAAGACAATATACAAAAGTGTTATTGTACTAGTATTTTTCCAAGAGCTTAACTCAATTGCTAAGCATTTTATATATGAATCAAATTGATAATATGAGAGCTAACACTACAAAAATCGATAACAAAGTTAGGAACTTACAAAACCTTTCTTAAGATCATAGAAAAAAAACTTTTATATTTGTGTGATATATAAAACAATTATCATATTATTACTATTATTACATTATATATATATATGAGCAAAAAAGTCCAACTATTTTAAAGTAAAATTTTCTTTTAATATTTGATTAAATGTTCTTGTATTTAGTACTTTTTTTTGCACTTCCTCTTAGTTAAAAATATAATCATTATAATTTTTTAGTTATTATTGCTAGGGGTGTTTACAGATGGGATATGGCTGAAATTTCGATCTAATCCGCACTAAATTCATTAGATCAAATTCGATTTTCGCACTTTTTATGTTTGGATCAGATATCAAATATATCCATAAAATAAAAAATATTAAAAAATTTTATTTTTATAAAAAAAGTCAATAATTTTTTTTGTTTACTTTTGTAAACATATTTACTTCTATCTGATTAGAGTGTGGATCCGATTCGATCCAATTCGATCATCTTACAGATCAGATCATATCCTCAAATTACAGATCAGATACGGATAAATACTGTGGATTTATATGGATATAATCTAATCTATGAACACCCCTAACTACTACTATAGGTTCATTGTTGCAAAAGAATGCTTATTTTATTATAAACCATTATTAGATCTTAATTACCATTAAAATAACTTAATTGTCGATAAAGAGATAATACTTATTGGTCTCTGAACATATGTTCGTATTTGAATCCATAGTTGTAAAAATCGAACTAAATTGGCTGGTTCGACCGGAAAGCTAGTGAACCGGACTAGAACCGAATCCTAGTTCGGTTCGATTTACTCCTTGGACCGTTTAAAGAATAAAATCGGTGTGAACTGATAAGAACCGGTGCAAACCGGTCTAACCGAACTGGTCTGCTTGAAAAAATTTTTAAAATATCTCCACAAGGTCTCGAATCAAGAACCTTGGAGCAAAAGCAACATCTACTTGCCACTTAGCCATTGCACTTCTAAATATTATATTTGACAAATACTAATTATATAGTATACATAAATATCTAATTTAATTTAATTTTTGTTTTTTATATTTTTAAAATTAATTATATTTTAATTATATACCATTATTAATATAAATATAAATTTCACTAAAAATTTATTAATTTACTTGATCTATTTTATTGCTAGTATTGTGATTAAGGTTATTTATTTTTATGTTAGTGTTAAAATCTACTGATATTATAGTTAGATGATAGGCTTTGTGAATTAATTATTTTTTTATTGTGTCAAAATAAGATACTATTGTAGTATTAAAATTTTATGATTTTTTTATATTAGTTATTTTTAGAAGTTGAGACTTGATTCTTCATAAAATGTTAGTGAAGATATGTATTTCAAATTTTAATTTTAAGTTTTTAATTATTTTATATTTTATATTTATGTGAGATCGATTTTATCGGTTCAACCAGTGATTTATCGGTTGAACCAATAAACCAGTGAACCAGTAGCTTGACCGGTTCGATCACTGGTTCGGTTCTAACAACTATGTTTCAATCTAATTTCAAAAATTTTGATTTACTCAATTTAGTCCCCCAACTTAATAGTTATGACTCACATTGGTTCCTAATCTTATTTTTGTCACTGTCTCACAAAATCTTTAACGACATGCTGAGATGGACTAACGACCGTTACATTATACATTCTAGCGACTGTTTGATGTGACAATTTAAATTTTTTTTACCTTATTTTTTTCAACTAAACACTTAAAACCCTAATATGAGTCACGGATACCTAAGTTAAAAAATCAAACTAAGTAAATTGAAACTTTAAAAATCAGATTAAAGCTCGAATATAACTTCAAAACAGAACTTTAACTTATGTAGTAATTAATTCAAATGAGAATCAAATAAATCAAAATTCAACATAATTTTTATCAATGTTTTCAAATTCGAAATTTCTATACCAAAATTAACTAGGATTTTTCTTTAAATAAAAAATTTAATGAATAGTGACTTTAATTATCTTAACCAATGTCCTAATTAATTATTTTTATGTCTTAAAAAAACTGTATATGAGAAGAAAATAATTAATTTGTGTACTTTAATAAATAGTTATTTTACTAAAATGAAAGAAACTATTTTTTTTAGAATTTTTAAGAACTAATTAATATTATATATATTTTGTTACACTACATTTAGTTATAAAAATTTTATTTATTTCTAATACTTATATTAAAAATAAAAAAAATTAAATTAGTGAATCTTAATCTATAATATAATAATAATATAGTAATTATTTTATATATTGTAATCTTTTAAAAAAAATCTAATAGTTAATTTATTACCTTTTTTGTTTTAGTCTAAATTAAATTTTTTTATTGTTTCTGGAAAGAAAATCTTTTGAGGAATTTAATAATATGTGATGAGGAATACCGAATAAATTATACAGAAACCAATTAAAACACAATATGAAAACATCTTTAAAAAAAGACGTTTTATGCGTCTTTATCTGAGTGGCCTCCTATAAGAAAAGGAAAGGGGTAATGGCGGCTAGGAAAGGGAAAAAATATTAAAGTTAGGATTTTGTTGTGTAAAAGTTAGGATTTGTATAAAGTAAAAATATTAATAAGATAATAGGGTTAAGTAATAATTCAAATTAAAATTTAATATAAAATGATTATCTTTGAAATACTATTATAAGTAGATAGCATTCATTAGTATAGTTACATGCACATAAGTAGTTTCATTCAACAAGTTGTTTACTCCTTTTATCCCTTCTTTTTTATTAGCACAAGAACATGCTATTGTTTAAGTGTGAGAGAATTGATGAATCCATATTTGATAATGAATTTTGTCTTGAATTGAGTGGATTTTATCATATAAACTCACATTTATTTACTTAAATAACATGCTTTTGTGGTTTCTCTCTAAATTGCACCTAAATATAAAAACATGCTTTATACGCTTCAAAAATATTAATTTTAATTTTCTTAAATTTCATTCAATATCTTGATATATTTATTAAGTGATTATAGGTTTAGAAATTAAGGATGGATTGAAAGAAGTGGAGAAAGAAGCATGCAAGAGTGAGAAATTATGAAGAAGTGAAGTTTTGGATTTCAGCAAGTCCGCGTACACGGACCATATTGCTGCGTACGCGGGAACACAAACATACCTCATTAACGGAACACGTGGGGGGCGATTTCTGAAGTCCTTTTGGCCCAGTTTCAAACCCAATTCAAAGATTAGAGGCTGGGGGTGAAGGAGGCAACAACACAATATACCATTAGTTAGATTTTACATAGTTCTTACTTTTAGAGAGAGAAACTCTTCCTTCTCTGTAGGTTTTAGTGTTCTTTGTTCACTTTTGTTTCAATCTATGGATTAGACCTTCGTTAATTTCAGTTTTATTACCATAATTGTAGTTTCTCTAGTTTAATTTTACTTAGTGATCCTGCAACTCTAGTTATTTTGGTTTGTGATTTTGGATCTTGTTGAATTTAATTTCTAATTAATGCATTGAGGTTTTTATGTTTCATAGATATTATTTGAATTATTATTGTTGATAGTTGATAGTGGGTAAATTTAATTTGAATTAATTTTTCAATTTTATGATGCCTTTTATTAGTGATCACCAAGTGTTTGTGAAAATGCATCTTATGAATATGGAGTAGATTTTCATTCTTGGCTTTAGGGTTGAGTAATTGGAGACTATTGAGTTGTCAAAATCTAGTGTTGATTGGTAATTGGAGGTTGCTAGTTGGCTTGAATTCCACTAAAGTTAATCTTTCATTAGGATTTGATTAGGACTTGTGGACTAGAATCAATTGTGCTCACTTGACTTTCCTTTAATTGTTAGAGGATAACTAAATGAGAATAATAGACAATTACCATAATAATTGAGGATGATAATGAGGATAGAAATTCTAATTCTCACCCCTAGCTAAAACTTTTATTATTGATTGATTGTCATTCATCTTTATTAGTTTTGATTTCTTAGTTTTCTCAATTTAATTTCATATCTCCTAGTCATATGTCCTTTTAGTTGCTATTATCTTAATGCATGCTTGTTAGCTAGTCAATTATTTGATTGGTGAATTTAGTTGTTTCATTTTAATTATTGATTGTTGATTGCTCTTGAATTCTTGGCACTTTACTTTTTTTGCAAGTAACCCAAGAATCCCCAAACTTTCTAACCAATGATGTGCATTCAATTGTAAGTCCTAGGAAAAACGACTCGGGATCCTACTCCCGATTATTGATTTGATTGTTGTGAAACTCTTCTAAACTTTGATTGGGAATTGCTTGTCAGTTTAGGCTATACTTGCGACACTTGAGTTGAAATATCCCTTGAAAATTTTCTAGATCGACATTTATCCTCCATCAAGGTTGTATTGAGATCACATTAATTTAATGCATCTAGGTTCACATTGAATAGATGGAATATATTTATCAAACCACAACCATGGCAAAAACACAAATAAATTGAAATGTATTCTAATTACTACAACACAATTGCATAAGCTAATTTGAAAAACTAAAAAGTGGCTATTCAATAAAACATAACACAAATAAAAAATTAACCCTCATTTTCATCAAAAGGGAAAACATTATATGAGTAAAACATAAATGAACCAAAATTTATTTTACTAAACACCAAAATTTCTATTATGGTGCGTCATATCCTCTCTAGGATAATTCATATCCTGTGCATGATAAATATTGGAGCTTGACTGAATCATTGATCTACCATCTAAAAAAAAGGTTCAACTACAAAAAAAGTAATTGTTAAAGAATTAACCGAAATATTATCATAACAACACTATTGTGTAATAACAAATGGACCAAAAATTGTGCATTCTATAAATTCAGAAACTCCTGTATTCTATCCAAATTTAAATTCATAAACAACATTGATTTTAGCAAAGAAGAATGTGATTATTCATTATCACTTTATTTAATTGTATTAGATTCTATTTAATTCAAAATTGTTAAAGAATGAACCGAAATATTATCAAAATGACACCATTGTATAATAACAAATGAAATCATAGATAACACTGATTTTAGCAAAGAAGAATAAAATTATTTATTATCACTTTATTCAATTGTATTAGATTCCATCCCATTCCATTCAATTCAAAATTGTTGAAGAATGAAACTAGATAAAATTAAGAACGATCCAAACTCCATCCACTTGATTCAATCCAAAAGAATAATCCAAATCGCTCTCATTCAACTGATTTGAATTTGTTGAGTCTGCAGCGAAATTTTGACTTCTAATAGATAGAAAGTAATATGAAATTAAACACTATCCACAATAATGCACTAACTATAACAAAGCCAATATGAGAAAATAGGATGTGAATTAACTTTCTTTCTTATTTTTTGATGATGTTTCAACTACATTGTTACAGAAATATATATAGTATCATCTATGCTATAATTTTAATGAATGAGAATAAAATCCTATGAAAACTCCCTACAAGTTCTTTTCTATTAAAACTCCTTGCAAACCTTATTTTACTCCCTAAGTTTGCTCTTAGTCTTTCTTTTATTCTCA
Organism: Arachis ipaensis; assembly: GCF_000816755.2. NCBI lineage: Eukaryota > Viridiplantae > Streptophyta > Magnoliopsida > Fabales > Fabaceae > Arachis > Arachis ipaensis. The sequence goes on along the minus strand of NC_029790.2, from coordinate 24,483,774 downwards.
CAATTCTCCACCTCATTCACAATTTGAAATCTACTCAAATTTTGGATGATCAAAGTGTGGTATTCATATCTGGTTGCATCATTTTTACAATGACTGCCTACGTACCCTTGTTCAGGATCAAACCAATCGTAGTTCCTCTATTTCTCCATGTAATGCCTAACGTGAAGCAATATTGAGCAATTCTAAACAGTGTTGGAACTTGTTTCCTGACACTACTTTAGTCAACATATCAGCAGGATTTTTATCTGTGTGTACTTTTATAAGAGAAATGTTGTCTTTCTCTATAACATCGCGCACGAAGTGATATCTTACATCAATATGCTTGGTACGAGCATGATGAACCTGATTTTTAGCCAAATGAATTGCACTTTGACTATCACAACTCAGATTCACGCAATCTTGCTTCAACCCCAAATCATCTAGAAGACCCCTTAGCCACAATGCTTTTTTCACCCCTTCTGCTACTGCCATGTACTCAGCTTCTGTAGTAGATAGTGTCACTGTAGCTTGTAATATTGATAGCCAACTAACTGGAGCACTTTGTATTTTATATACATAACCAGTCGTAGAACGTCTTCTATCTAGATCACCAGCATAATCAGAATCAACAAAGCCGCTGATTTGACATTATTTTCCACTAAAGCATAAACCTGTGTCAATGGTACCCTTCAAGTATCTTAATATCCACTTGACTGCTTCCCAATGTGCCTTACCTGGGTTTGTCATGAATCAGAATCAACAAAGCCACTGATTTGACATGATTTTCCACTAAAGCATAAACCTGTGTCAATGGTACCCTTCAAGTATCTTAATATCCACTTGACTGCTTCCCAATGTGCCTTACCTGGGTTTGTCATGAACCTGCTAACAACATTGGCTGCCTGTGAAATATCTGGGCGTGTACACACCATAGCATACATTAGGCTACCGACTGCACTAGCATAAGGTACATTTTCCATGTAAGCCTTATCCTCTGCTATTGTGGGAGATTGTTTACTAGAGAGCCTAAAATGTGGAGCCAACGGCGTTACCACCGATTTAGCATTTTTCATTTCAAACCTTTCAATGACGGGCACAATGTATCCTCTTTGGCTCAAGAACAATTTTTTACTTGATCTCTCTCTTTTAATTTCCATGCCTAATATTTTTCATGCAACATCCAAGTCTTTTGTTTCAAATTCTTTACCAAGTTGAACCTTTAACATATTTATCTCTACCTTGCTCTTAGAGGCAATAAGCATGTCATCTACATACAATAGAAGATAGATATAATCACCTCTAGAAAGCTTACGAATGTATACACAACAATCATAATTACTTTTGGAAAAACCTTGTTTTAACATAAAGGAGTCAAATCGCTTATACCATTGTCGAGGAGATTGTTTCAATCCATATAGCGATTTCCTCAAGCGACATACCTGACTTTCTTTACCCTCAACCTTGAAATCATCAGGTTGATACATGTAGATTTCTTCCTTTAAGTCACTGTGCAAGAATGCAGTCTTCACGTCTAGTTGTTCCAACTCAAGATCACCATGAGCGACAAGACTTAAAAGCACCCGTATGGAAGTGTGTTCCACCACAGGAGAAAATATCTCATTGTAATCAACACCTTCTTTCTGTGCAAATCCCTTTGCTACTAACCTATCTTTGAATCTTGTACCATCTGACTTAGTAGGATCTTCTTTTCTTTTATACATCTACTTACAACCAATTGCAGTTTTTCCCACAGGCAATGGGACCACATCCCATGTCTTGTTCTTATGAAGAGATTGCATCTCTTCCTCCATAGCGACAAACCAACTCTCTCTATCTTTGTCTTTGATAGCATATTTGAAGGTGACCGGCTCATCATCCTCCACTGAGAGTGCATAATCTACCAAATTTACCTGCCTATAATGTCTCAAAGGCTTGTCTGACCCGAACTTCTGAACAAATTTATAATTCCTCTTTGCCCTAGTAGATGCCAAAGAATCCTGCTGCTGCTGTTGTAATGCATGTGTATTTTCTCGCTGAATTTTTTCATGATCAAGTTCATCCTCTGCGTCATCTCGAGTAGCATTATGATGCTCCACCTGAACATTACTAGAGTCTATTTGTTGGTATTTAGACTCTATCTCCACCACTTGAGTATTTGAAGTTTTTCCAACATCACCATCATCTGGCACCATATATTTAGACAAAGCTACCATAGATCGTTCATTAAAGGTAACATCTCTGCTAATTACAAACTTAGAATCATTTACACTCCAAAGGCGATAGCCTTGAACCCCTCTTGGATACCCCAAAAAAATTGCCTTCTTAGCTCTATCATCAAGCTTATAAGGTTGTGCATCCAAAGACTCTAAATTTCTCGTAATCTGTATGTTCCCCTTACCACACCTTATAAGGTGTGTCTCCATCTAGAGAAGAATGTGGGGATCGATTCACTATGTAGCAAGCTGTAGCAACCGATTTTGCCCACCATTCTCTGCCTAACCCGGAATTAGAGCGCATACACCTTGCATTCTCAAATAGCGTACGATTCAGTCGTTCGGCAACTCCATTCTGTTGTGGTGTTTCTCTAACTGTCTGGTGTCTTGTAATGCCTTCTCGGTCACAGAACTCATTGAAAGCCCCATCCGTGTACTTTGTGCAATTATCATATCGTAGAGTTTTCAGCTTCCTACCTGTTCGGTTTTCAACCATTGCTCTCCACCACTTAAAAGTATCGAATACCTCATTCTTATGTTTGAGAAAGTAAATCCAAACATACCTAGAATAATCATCAACAAAAGTAACAAAATATCTGGAACCACCCTTGGAAGTAACTTTAGCCGGGCCCAAACATCAGTATGCACGTAGTCTAACAACCCTCTGCTTTTATGCTTGCTTGTAGAAAACTTCACCCTATGTGCCTTTCCATACACACAATGCTCACAAAATTCCATTTGTGGTTTCTTCATATTCTTCAGAAAACCTTGTCCACAAAGCAATGATAGACCTTTCTCTAACATATGTCCAAGCCGCATGTGTCATATTCTTGTGCAATTTGTTTGATCTCTACTTCCACCGATTCCAACTGCTAACTCACCTGTGACTGTTGTCCCCAAAAGAGAATAAAGATTGCTGTGATGAATTCCCTTCATCACTACCAAATAACCACGAATAACTTTTAGTACCCCATTTTTCGCAACTATTTTGCAGCCATTTTTCTCCAACAAACCTATGGAGATAAGATTTTTCTGCAAGTCTGGAATATGCCTCACATCCTTTATGGTTTTTACTCCTCCATCATGCATCTTTATTCTTATAGTATCCAACCCCACAGTTTTACAAGCATGATCATTGCCCATTAAAACTGTGCCACCATTTATGCTTTCATAGGTAGTAAACCACTTCCTATTTGAACACATATGGTGAGAGGCTCCTGAATCAAGAATCCACTTACCGGAGATTTCATAAGATTGTTCTGTTACAGAGTAACAATCCTCCTCATCATTTGAGATGTAGCTTGCTTCTTGCTTTTCTTTTGGGTTGTCGTTGTTCTGTTTCTTGAAAGTTATTTTTTTATTTGGACAATTTGCTTTGAAATGTCCAGCCTCACCACATTTAAAGCATGTTCTCTCCGCGTGAGGTCTAGATTTTGGCATAGACTTTCCACGCTTATTACCTTTTCCTCTTTCATTAGTCCTTCCTCTAGCCGCGAACAATCCTTGTGCTTGATCAATGTACTCTCTTCCATTTGAAGATGACATTACACTTGTAGCAACCTTACGTAGATCATCCGCTAAAAGTGATGCCCTCGTCTCATCCATGGTCAGAGTGTCACCCACCAACATCGATGTCTGCACTAGATTTTCATAGGACTTTGGTAATAAAAGTAACAATATGAGTGCCTGGTCTTCATCATTAAACTTCACATCTATATCTTTTAAGTTTGATATGATCCTATCAAACTTATTGATATATTCTCGGATTGAGGTGCCTTCCTCCATCTTGCACGTATACAATTTGGATTTTAAGTAGATCCTGTTAGTTAGAGTCTTTGTCATGAAGTTACTTTCTAACTTTAACCAGATGACTGCTGCAGTTGCTTCTTTGTTCACTAAAAAAGCAACATCCCTCTCAAGGCATAAGATTATTGCAGCCCGTGCTACAAGATCTAATTCTTCCCAATCCTCATCTTTCATTCCTTCCGGCTTTTTCTCTTTTCCCGCTAGTGCCTTGTGTAACTTTTGTGATATAAGCAGATTTTTTATCTGCATCCTCCAATAGAAAAAATTATTTTTTCCATTGAACTTCTCGATTTCATATTTGCCTTCTTTGACATTACTACTAGTAGAAGCCATTATATTCAAAATTAAATTTTACCACTCAAATAATGAATAATATAACGTTGGCTCTTGATACCAATTGTTGAGTCTACAGCGGAATTTGGACTTCTAATAGATAGAAAGTAATATAAAATTGAACACTACCCATAATAATGCACTAACTATAACAAAGCCAATATGAGAAAATAGGATGTGAATTAACTTTCTTTCTTATTTTTTGATGATGTTTCAACTACATTGTTACAGAAATATATAGTATCATCTATGCTATAATTTTAATGAATGAGAATAAAATCCTCCTATGAAAACTCCCTACAAGTTCTTTTCTATTAAAACTCCTTGCAAACCTTATTTTACTCCCTAAGTTTGCTCTTAGCCTTTCTTTTATTCTCACAGAATTTGAATTATTCATTGTTTTGGAGCACACAAAATCTAAACAATTTTAATTACACTAATTGATTTCATAAAAAACAAATGTAGATCAAAATCTGAAAAGAAAGAGAATAAAATCAGAGGAGAACACAACGAAATTAAAGAAGAAAACAAAAATTTAAAGAGAAAGAGACAATAATCAAAAGAAAAGGTTTATGTTAAAGAGGAAGGAAGAAGGAGATATTTATGTTAAAAGTTTGTTATAAGTAGTATAACGTGTAACTCTAAATCATTTGATTGAATTTCGTTAGTGAAATCACTTATATGCAGAATATTATTATAAAATGTTTACTAGAAATATGAAAAATAAAGTTGGCTATTAATAAGCATACAATATGATTATTACAATATATAGTTGGTGATAATAAAAAAAACATATTTTATGTTATTAGTT
>NC_029790.2:24461144-24478621 GCF_000816755.2 Arachis ipaensis | reverse complement strand
ATTGTATCAATATGAAATTTAATTTTTAACTCAATTTAATTGAAATTATTGTGATTTCGATTAGAATAAATCTCTATATCCAAGCAAAATACTTATCCAAGTTGTTATAACAACTTTTTAAATTACGTGCTCTTTCTCATTTTTTTTCTTCTTCTCCTTCTCCTCGTATTTCTTCTAAATTCGCGCAGGTTTTTCTTCTTCCCTTCTTCTTCTCCTCCTTTTTCTTCTCCTCTTTCTTCTCCAAATTTGCACACGCATGTTTTTTTCCTTTCCTTCTTCTTCTTATCCTCCTCCTCCTTCTTTTTCTTTATCGTCACCACTAATAACACCAACATTTTGCAAATGTCTTTATTAGTTCTGATTTTCTCTTCTGCCATCACTAAATAAATTCGGTTCATTTTTTAATTTATTTTGATTCATTCGTGTGTTAATTGTCGGTTCATTTGTGTGTTAATTTCGGTTCATTTTTTATTCACAAGTGAATCGAAAATGAACCAAAATTAATTCACAAATGAACTAAAATAAACTAAAAAATGAACTAAAATTATTTAATGATGGGATCAAAGAAAATCAGAACCAATAAAGATGTTAGCAAAATGTTAGTGTTGTTGGTAATGATGACAATGAAAGAAGAAGAGAAGAAAAAGAAGAACTCATGCATGAATTTGAAACAAATGTTAGGAAATTATTTAATTTTCTAGTTTATTTGTGGACAATACATATATTAATCATAATAACAAATTATGCTATTTCAAATGAAATCACTTATATAATGGTGATCTCATTTACTGCTATAAATGTTAAATTGAATAAGTCATAATTACTTTTGATTGGGAATTAAATGAGAATAAAATCAGATATTATCTTTTGGACTTTAGATAATTATCTTTTGGATTTTAGATATATTATCTTTTAGACTTTATATACTATTTTTATTTGGGTTTTAGGGTTTAATGGGTGTCATCTCAAATATAATTAGTGCCTTCAGGGTTTCGTACCCAATATACCAAAACTGCCTCAACAACTCTTTTTCAATAAGAGAATCTGCAATTCAGCCGCATAGGAATACAGAAGGCTTTAGTTGAAGAAGATCGAAAGAACCACAATATCCAAACTCTTCCGAAACAAGTGCATATATATATTAATTGAAATCAACGGTTAAAACAACTGGTGCACCGGTACTCCCCGGTGCACTTGAAATGTTTCCAATAGTATAATAGGCTCAGGATTCGGTGGTCGAGGAATCTTTGGACCACTTAGTGGTCCAAGTAAAAAACATGTTTTTGGAGTTTTTTTATCAATTGTTACGTAGTTCTTGAACTAATTTTAATTACAAATCAACCCATATATTTTATTTAATTATAAAAATAGTTTTTTATTTTATAAATTATTATTTTATCAATTATCAATTATATTTATTAACAATCAAATACAAAAATAACAACCAATTATATCCTCCATTCATCCTAATAATTACAATTGATTAAAAAATTAACTTTGATCTCGTTACGTTCGTCCATGGCTTCCAAATCGTGTTTCCTTGAAATTCAATCGATTGTTTTTGGCTTCCAAGTCGTGTTTCCTTGAAATTCAATCGATTGGTCTTTCAAAACAATCGATTGAATGATAACTCAATCGATTGGTTTACACTATATCACAAAACAATCGATTGAAAGTTGTAAGGTAGAATGGTAAAAAGCTTAAACCAATCGATTATTTATACTTTCCAATCTAATGAATGCCTCAAAACAATCGATTGTTGTTGTTACTCAATTGATTGAATTCACGAAAACAACATGGATTTGCCAAATACAATCGATTGGAAAGTGATGACATTGAAGTTTTAGCCAAATTCAATCGATTGGTAATGTAATCCAATCGATTGGAAGGTGATGAAGTTGAATATTTTGCCAATTTCAATCGATTGGTAATGGAATATCCATCTACTCAATCAATTGGTAATGTTCTCATTTTTCAGAATTCTGTAGGATTTTGCACAATTTATTCTATTCTACTTTCATAAATCACAAATAGGTTGTACAAATCCTCATTAATCCAATTTTTTTTTCAATCACCATGATCAGGATCTTATTATCTTCTTGCACCAATATCAATGTATTAACATAAGAACAATTTTTATCATTTAACTTAAATCATTGATCCTGTAGTTTGGTCTAGTTTGGACGAAGGAAATGTATTTTTACTAGTATTAATTAAATCCGAGATATACATGACGAAATTAAAGTCATGGACGAACGTAACGAGATCAAAGTTAATTTTTTAATCAATTGAAATTATTAGGATGAATGGAGGATATAATTGGTTGTTATTTTTGTATTTGATTGTTATATAAAATTGTCAAATATAAATTATATTGATACAAATTTATTTTATTTAAAATTAATTTTATAAAATTATTTTTATTTAAATTTCAATTTGATAAACCACCAATTTAAACACACAACATAAGATAGGTGATACTAGATTAAAGATGAATATGCCTTATTGACTAAGAGAGAAAAAAAAAAAGAGTCTCGCGAAAGAAATATATCTTTTCTAATATAAACTTGCCATGAGCAACCAAAGGATAGTATCGAGGTATGTAAGTAATTAATTAAAGCTATATTTTTATCGGACTCTTTTAACATGATTTTGCCATTTTGGTCAAATAATAATCTTTACATGGCTATTATGCACGAACATGGCACGAACGGACACAAGACACAGACACATACGGTGCACCCTAATTTTAAAAGTTCCTTAAATAAAGGGAACAAGACATATATATAAATATAGGGTAAAATATTTAAATAAAATGTTTTATCTTGAATATTAGGTGTTTGTTCCCACCTTAAATTCGGTTACATATATATCATACAAATTATTGCAAGTGACAGAATGATTTATTATAATAAAGATACTTATATAAATCGATTCAATATAAAACGATATAATGTGTACAAGGGATTTTCAAATGACTACAAATAAAACACTTCATTATAAGCATTTTTTTTACAACTATTGTAAGCACGCTCATTTTTTTAAGTAATGGAGTATGAACAGTTGTTATGTACAGTTATAGAATAGTGATGTATTTTTTTATTAATATATATATTTATTTTTTATTTTGAAAACAAAGGAGTTTAACACACTAAGGTGGAGCATTTAGTATCAAACATCACAACTAGACACACAACACCCAAAAGTATTAGGAACCAAAGAAAGGAATTCCACATGTCATCTCTAGCATAGCCATCAACAACATTAGGATTGGGCACCTCTCCACTCGTCACAGGCTCACAGCTAAGCATGGTAATGTGGATGATGTCTTCTACACCTCTGCTTTGGTTTTGGAATATCCTCCTATTCTTCTTCAACCAAATGTGCCAAATGATTGCACAGAAGCACCTCGTACACTGCTTTCGATTCTCTTTTCTACGCGGCTCATCTGTCCAACTTAGGAAATGGTCATTCATCGACCACGGAACAGACCAGGGCCAGCCAAACACAGATAACCATGCACTCCACACCTGTCAAGCAAAATCACAGCCAAGGAACAAGTGATTGACCTGCTCAACATCCTTAGAACATAAAGCACAACTCTTATCATCCTGGCTAATAATCCCGAACCGACTAAGCTGCTCCTTGGTGTTCACCCTGCCTACCAGGACAAACCAAGCAAACAACTCCACTCTTGGTGGAACTAAGCCTTTTCAGATGGACTTCATGAAACTGTAACTGGTTACATCTTCTGGCAGCATTCCTTCTTGTAGCACCTGCACAAAGGAGTTAGTCAAAAAAATACTAAGTCTATCATATTTCCATACAAATCTATCCTCCCTATTATTTGCTATCTTGACCGGTCTCAACGCCTCACGTAGCTGACTCAGGAGGTCTAATTCCCACTGAAAAAGCTCTCGTCTTCATTGGAAGTTCCAGACCCACTCTAGTCCATCCCAAAACCCACAATCCCCTACAACCGAACGACATTAGTTTGAAACAGAGAAGAGCCTGGGAAACCGATCTTTCAAGGAACCACTTTGGAACCAAACATCCTCCCAAAACCGAGTCTGTCGTCCATCACCAAGTTCCATAGCCAGTCAGCTTATCCCTTATATGTTGCTCCTTAATTTGTAAATGGCAGATATCCTTCCATGGGCCTCCTCTTGAAGGCAGCACTTGAGTGGACAGTAACTCGTTCGGCCTTAAGTCATTACAGGAGCAAACCACCTTCTTCCACAACGGGCACTCTTCCTTAGCAAAGCGCCACCACCACTTAAACAACAGTGCAATGTTTCTAATCATTGCATCTCCAATCCCCAATCCCCCTAGCTTCTTAGGGGCCTGCACCAACTCCCATCTCACCAAAGCCATACCATTCCTCCCATCCTCCTTACTCTATAGAAACCTTCTCTGTAAAGAAATTAACTTCTTAGCAACTGCCTGCGGCATCTTATATAAACTCAAATAATGCACTGGCAAGCTGTTCAAGACTGATTTGATGAGCACCAACTTTCCCACTTTGCTTAGCACCTTGGCTTTCCAAAGGTTTAGTTTCTCTTCCACCTTATCGATGATAGGCTTTCAGGTCTTAACCAGCCTCGGATTAGCTCCTAAGGGGACTCCAAGGTATTTAACAGGGAGAGTATCTTCCTTACAACCCCACAGCCTACACATACTTCGTATCCACTACTCTTCACAATTGATAGGAATCAAGCTGGACTTTTCGAAGTTGATACTGAGCCCTGACATCAACTCAAACCATCGCAGCAGCCGCTTGTAATTCTTCATAGTCTCATCTTCTGGTGGACAAAACAGAATAGTATCATCAGCAAACTGGAGGTGTGATAGCTCCACCCGGTCTCGCCCAACTACCAAAGAAAAAATACGTCCGTTCCTGACTGCCTCACCCACTATTCGATGTAGAACGTCCACAACCAGCACAAACAAGAATGGAGATAGCGGGTCACCTTGCCTCAAACCCCTTTGCATTTTAACAGGTTTTGATGGTGCGCCATTAATTAAGACCGACATAGAAGCTGTGGTCACACACTCCATAACCCACGCCCGCCACCTGTGTCCAAACCCCATCTTTTGCAGCACAATATCAACAAAACTCCACCTGACTCTGTCATATGCTTTATGGAAATCTAGCTTGATAATGGCTACCTCTTTTTTCCTCCTTTTAAGCCAGTGCACTGTTTCACACGCTCTGAGGGCCCCATCATGAATTTTTCTGCCCGTCACAAAAGCACTCTGAGTCTCCCCTACTAACCCTGGCATCACTGCTCTCATCCTCCTAACTAAAACCTTCGAAATAACCTTGTATATACAACCAACCATACTAATAGGTCTGAGGTATTTAATCTCCTTCGCACCAATAAACTTAGGAGCCAGCGCTATCCATGTAATATTAGAGCCTGTCGGTAGCCTCGACGTCTGAAAGAATCCCACCACAGCTGCCGTAAATTCAGCCCTAATCTCATCCCAACACCTCTTAATGAAATTCGATTAATATATATTTTTTTATTTTTATTTTTAGAAAACCAAATCTCCTACAGAGCTTTTAATTTGTGTAAGGTAATTATTTTTTATTTTAAATGTGAAGTAAATTGATGAATTAGTTTTGTGAGAAAAAAATAAAAAATTCAGAAAATCGTGGTCTAGTTGTGCAAATTTCATCTTCTTCAACTTATATTCTTTTTCTTCGTTTTTAGTAGTTTGTTCTTTTCACTTTTTTTAATATGAAACTATCATAGTAAGATTTTATTATAAATACCTGAGAGAGTGATATTTATATGTGAAAATCTTTATAATTTTATTGTTCTTTTTACATTACCATTTGAAGAACTAAAAAGTGCTATTTGTAAAAGAATAGATCCTCTTATATCAAGTATTTTGTATCAGAATTGTGTTTGACGGGTTCGTTCATTTTCAAAAGAAGTATGTCACCGACGAAACGAATATGCAAGAGATATTTTCAATCTATTATGAAACTTGATCACAAAAGTTGTTTATCGAGCTGTACATTAAGTTCGAACAATCTGAGAATGATAAAAATATCGAACGGAGAGATTACAACAGTGACAAGTAGGGCTGACAATTCATATCCTACCCGCGGGTACCCAATCCGGTCCAACCCGTTCGGGTAGGGTACGGGTTTAGGGTGTACCCTACCCTACCCTACCCTACCCGCACCTCATATATAGTGAAGGAAGTGAGAGTTGAACCCACAACCTCCCTTATGTAATGACTTATAATAAGTGAAGAACCACTAAATTAGTTAGTTAATTTAGTAATTTAGAGCATTAGTTTTTTATTTTTTATGTTATTAATATGTATAAAATTTAAAATGATTGAATTTTATATTTACTTTAAAAAAATTGATATTTCTGCAGGTAGGGTAGGATAGGATAGGGTTTAGAACTTTAGGATGTAGGATGTGGGTAGGATTAAGGTTGAGCTATTCTCAACCCGCGGGTAGGGTAGGGTTAGGGTAGAGTCCAAACCCTACCCTACCCTATCCATCGCCAGCCCTAATGACAGGACAGCAAGAATGACCATCTATTGAAATATCTTGGATTAGGGCCATATCTTCTAACATAACGATGCACTCACCAATCAAAAGATAAAAGATGTGAGTATTTGGATGCTATCTCTCTACTAGAACTGTTACTAAAGTGACTGTCCTTGGATCACTTCAATCTGAAATACGTGATAAAATTTAGTGACATGCAAAAGAGACTCGACAATCGAATTATATACATCCGATGGATTCATGTGGACACACCTCAAAATTTGTAAACTCTACAAAACAGAAACAAATAATAATTTAAGTTGTCTCCGTTAATTAATCAATTATAAATAAAATCCTCGATCATAATTAACATTAAATTAATATGAACATTAAAAAATTAATTTAACCCCTATAATAAACTAACCACTATACTAAACTAACTAGTATAATTAATAAAATTATCTATTAAATTAATTTTAATTTAATTATTATTATAACTAATTTTATTATGAGTAATATCTGAACAAATTATTATTATTATTATTTTATATATATATATATATATTAAAATAATTAATTATATTTTAACATAAAACTTAAATAATAATTATTTTCATTAGCTTATTTGTTAACATTGTGGCAATAATTAGTTCTAAACTCTAACAAATAACATTAAAATAACTACAAAAATATAACCATTTATTTTTATTAGCGTTTTAACTTTATCATTAATCTTAATGTTACCGAAAAGTTAAAATTTAAATTGTTATCTATTTTATTACGCACAAGTATAGTTAATAAATTAAAATAAACAATTTTAATTTATATTCTCATACAATTTAAAATAATTAATCAAATTATCTATAAATTCTAAATTAAACTCTATTAATTTAATTTAAAAATATTACTTAATGAAATTGTTATGACACTAACAAAAATTAACAAATATTCTTATATGAAGTATTATTAATAAAATTCACCAACAAACTAAATTCTAATTGGCATCATATTTTAACAAATACAATTAATAAACTTATAAAATAAATTTAAATTTATTATATAAATGTCGAACATAACTCTACATCGACAGATTTTATTATTAATATTACTATTACTATTTGACTAAGATAATTAACAATGTAAAATTTAAGACAATTAATTTTTTTATTTTTTTGCTTCTTAGGCATTATAATTTTGGTAAAGTGAGAAGTTTGGTTTTAGGTTTTTAAAGGTTGTTTTGTTGGGTCTTGATAAGAGCGAAGGGAACAAAAGTGAGAGAGAGCAAGAAGGGAGAGAAAAAAGAGAGAAGTCTCACACTTCACACAAACCAGTTGCATGTGCAACATTTGTACAATGGCACCAATTTGATGCTCAGATTTGTGGAGTACTCTTTGACTGTTCGATCCCTTTTGATTTAACTCTGTCCGTCAGATTATCGTAGTTAACAAATTTGAGGCTCAAATTTGAGGACACAATCATGTTCGTTCGATCTCCATGAACTCAAATCTGGTCGTCTGATTGTTGCCCACGGATGATGAAATTTGCTTGATGGTCTAGATTTTCTTCTTATAAAAAGAATTACTTCGTTGTAAGCATAGTTCTAAACCAACAAATAATTCCCACATCAAAAATTTGAGTTGTCACAAGTACAAACCCCAAATAAAAATTAACCGAAGTATTGGAACTCCGGGTCGTCTCACAAGGAATTGCAATGAAGTGCTCAATTATTGGCTATAAAGGGGGTAAGTGGTTTGATTTTGTATTTTTGCAAGAAAATAAATGGTAAGAAAAGTAAATGAACAATTAACTAATAAAAGAAAGGAAAAATACTCTTGGTTAGACATAGGTAATTGAGATCACCATCCTTGTCTACAAACCAAATATTGATAATTATGAGGAACCAAGCTCATTAAGTTTACTTCTATACTTGAAGTATATCAAATGGCTTGATCAACATCAATCCATAGGTTCTAACCTAGCTACTAATTAGCTTAATAGTAGGTTGGTAGTAATGGTTATCAAATTGACCACCAAGGGTTCTCAAATCACCAATTCAATGAGACCCAAATGACTCAAGATCACTCAATTCCCTTAGTCTAGGCCAAGAGTCAAGAAAACTACCCAAAAATTAGAGGAAACATTTCATCAAATACCTAGAGTGCAAGAAAAGTAAACATCATAAAATGCAAGAATTAAAGAAAATCCATAACCAACATAGACAAGAAATCAACAATAACAATCAAGATCAACATAAAAGAAACATGGAAACATAAAATTGCATTAAAGAAAATTAAGATCCAACAATGGTTCATCAACATAAAAGAGAGCAAAATAAAAAATCACAAGAGAAACAAAGAATATTAAGACAATAGAATACTAAAATATAGTCAGAATTAAAATCAAAACAAGAATTGAAAGATGAATTTAAGAGAGATTAACCTAACTTTACCCTAATTGCTATCCTAAATCTAGAGAGAGGAGAGAGCCTCTCTCTCTAGAATTCTATCCTAAAACATAATAAAAACTAAACTATGACTACCTGATTCATTCTCTCCTCAATCCTTGGGTTCAATAGCATCAGAAATGAGTTGGATTGGGTCCAAAATGAGCTGCAAATCGCTGGCCATGATTTCACTTTAGTGAATCACGCTGCTCCATCGGCGCGCACGCATACAGTGCGCGTGCGCATCTCTAAACGCCAAGAAACTATGGCAAATTTTATATCATTTTGAAGCCCCGGATGTTAGATTTCCAATGCAACTAGAACCGCCTCATTTGGACCTCTGTAGCTCAAGTTATGGTCGATTGAGTGCGAAGAGGTCAGGCTTGACAGCTTTGCGGTTCCTTCATTTCTTCATGAGTTCTCCCACTTTGTATGCTTTTCTCCTCACTTCTTCCATCCAATACTTGCCTTATGAACATGAAATTACTCAACAAACATATCAAGGCATCGAATGGAATTAAAGTGAGTTAAATTTAGCTATTTTAAGGCCTAAAAAGCATGTTTTCACACTTAAGCACAAATTTAGGGAGAATTACAAAACTATGCTATTTCATTGAATAAATGTGAGAAAAATTGATAAAACCACCCAAATTAAGCACAAGATAAACCACAAAATCGGGGTTTATCAAATCTCCCCACACTTAAACCAAGCATGTCCTCATGCTAAGAATAAAGAAGGACAAGAAAAAGGGTATGAATATTTATTCAACAAGAGAAAGTAAAGGGTATCAACATTTATTCTATGAACATTTATTCAATGCAAATAAACTATATGCATCTATCTATATGAATGCAACTAAATGCAATATGACTCTATCTACTTGGTCAAAAGTAAATCAATCTCCAAGAATATATCAAGTAGGGCTAAGTAGTATGATAACTCATGAATCCTACCAATTCAAATATCAAAATGAAGTTCAAATAGACTTGCAAGAAGAACGCTCATGAAAGCCAGGAACAAGGAATTGAGCATCGAACCCTCACCAGAAGTGTATCCGCTCTAGTCGCTCAAGTGTATAGGGTCAATCACTCAATTCTCTTCTACTCATGCTTTCCAAGATTTGTTTTTCATCTAACAATCAACAATTATTCAATGCATGCATACATTCATCATGAGGACTTATTCATAGGTTGTAATGGGGCTAGGGTAAAGGTAGGGATGCATATGGTCAAGTGAGCTTGAAATTTGGATATTTGATTAACCTAAGCTCTCGCCAAACACATATGACAACCTATACAATTCTAATACACAACCTAGCTACCCATGATTCCCACTTTTTCACATACTCATGCATTCTTTTTAATTCACATTCCATATGCATTGATTTTTATTGAACTTTACTTTGGGGCATTTTTGTCCCATTTTTATTTCTTTTTCTCTTTTTTCTTTTTCTATATTTTTTTCTTTTATATATACATCAAGGACATTTATTGTTTTTCATTTAGGGGTAGTGATGTGCTAATATTAAGAACAAAAGGGATTAAGTAGGCTCAAAATTGGCTAACAATGGTTGATGAAAGGTAGGCTATTTTGGTAAGTGAGCTATATGAAATGATGGCCTCACTCATATAAATGCATGTATACATAGAATAATAGACATAAAGAATCAAACAAATCAAAGATTACAATCATAGAGAGAGAATAATGCACACAAGAATGAAAATAAGTGGTTATAAGATGTAACCACACAATTGGGCTCAAAACTCACATGCTTGTGTTAGCTCAAAAACCATGTTCCAAAATAAATTCTTCAAGCAAGTTTGTCACAAATTTTTTTTTCAAATTGTTAAGGTACCCCAAAACAATTTTTCTTGGAAAAGAAATCATCACCCTAACCAAGTAGTCCTAACGTAAAAAGAAGTGGTAAAATATGTACAAATTCTAACTATCATGCAACCTATCATGCAATGAAACAACTAACTAACAAAGAAAATCAAGAATTGGTGTTGAAAAAGGAAGTTGTTACCCATGAAGGTCGGTCGGACGACCTCCCCACACTTAGAAATTTGCACCGTCCTCGGTGCATGCAAAGGAGATCAATGTGGACGGGTTGCTACAATTGATGAACTCCTTCAAAAGGTTGTGCGGATGAACTTGTTTGTTGCCCCATTTAGAAGCTTTTCCATTCCTTCCCTTCTTGGTGGCCAACCTAAAAGGAAAGAAAAAGAAAGAAAATTAAGCCTACAACAAAGATAGCAAAGCAAGTAGAACATAGGCGGGGGCTAATGCCAAATAAGAGTAAGGTTCTCACTACATGTTAGCTACACATGTAAGTGAGAGAGAAATATAGGCAAAGGGCAATCAATTAATACTTGATGCAAGAGGAAAGTCAAAGCATAAGTGAATAACATGAAGAACATGTCGAGCATCAAGTTCAAACAAGAAAGATTGGGTCATGAAAGGCACGTAAGCTCGTATCAATGCACAAAAGGGTACAAGGATCATCAAAAGTTAAGCATTGAATTAGAAATTTCATTACCCATCAATATCAAACAAGTCTAGAAGCACCAAGATTAACCAAGAAATTCTCAACAATTGAGTAAGAGAATTCAACACCATTATTAAAATAAGAAGCTCAAAAAAAGAAGGTAAAAACAAGCTATAAAAACAAAATGAAAATACAAAGAATAAAAGTATGCGAATGCAATGGACAAAAGAAAATGGAAGATGAGAAAAAAAATTCTTTTTTTTTGCGACGCAGACGCGTCATGCACGCCCACGCGCCGATGCACAATTTGGCCAAAGGACGCGTACGTGCCAGGTGCGCGCACGCGTGGGTGAGATTATGCGCGGGGCACAGTGTCAGCCCAAGGTTGGCCCAACTCTCTGGAATATGTACCAGGAGGGTAGGTGGCGCTATCGGCGCGCGCGCGTACAGCGTGCGTGCGCGCGCATTGCGCAATTAGCATCAAGGACGCATACGCGCGGGTTGGGTTGTGCCTCAGGCATGGTGCTGGCGCAGTGTAGGCATAACTCTCGGGTCAATGTATGGAGGGGTGAAATTTTTCAATCCACACGTACGCGCACATGGTGCGTGCGCGTGGAGGGGTGAAAATGCTTAATGCACGCGTACGTGTGCAGTGCGCGTACGCGTGGATGGTGCTCTGTTTTTCAAAATTTTTCTATGTTTTTGCACCAATCCAAGTATTCTAAACCTCCAAACAGCTACCAAAACACCCTAAAACCTTATTTAACCTACTAAAATACCAATTATACTCAACAAACTCAACAAAACATGAAATTAAACTAATTACCAATATGTACAAAAGGAAAAGATGAAAAGAATTTACCATGGTGGGGTGTCTCCCACCTAGCACTTTTGTTTATTGTCCTTAAGTTGGACTTATGGGGAGCTCTTCTTAAGGTGGCTTGTGCTTGAAGCTATCATTGAATATCCACTAATGCTTGAACCTCCAATAAGCTTTAGTCTTCAAAGATGATAACTCCAAGCCTTGATGGAGTTCCACACAAGCCATGGGCTCCCAAATTTGATTCTCCTTGTGCGATCTGGGATCCCACACTTTGTTTTGACACTGGTGCGTGGAAATTGTGACGGTTCATTCCTTGGTAACGGCGCTGAAAACTTAATACGCACGTTCATAATCTTAGTTCTTTGTCACAACTTCGCACAACTAACCAGCAAGTGCACTGGGTCGTCCAAGTAATAAACCTTACGTGAGTAAGGGTCGATCCCACGGAGATTGTCGGCTTGAAGCAAGCTATGGTCATCTTGTAAATCTCAGTCAGGCAGATTTAATTGATTATGGTGAATTGATAATTAAAATATAAATAAAACGTAAAATAAAGATAGTGATACTTATGTAATTCATTGGTGAGAATTTCAGATAAGCGTATAGAGATGCGTTCATTCCTCCTGAACCTCTGCTTTCCTATTGTCTTCATCCAATCAGCCACGAAGACTCTGATTAAGGAATCCCAGAGATACTCATTCAATCTAAGGTAGAACGGAAGTGGTTGTCAGGCACGTGTTCATAGGTTAGGAATGATGATGACTGTCACGATCATCACATTCATATTGAGGTACGAATGAATATCTTAGAATCGGAATAAGCTTGAATTGAATAGAAAAACAATAGTACTTTGTATTAGTTCATGAAGAACAGCAGAGCTCCACACCTTAATTTATAGTGTGTAGAAACTCTACCGTTGAAAATACATAAGAAGTTAAGAACAAGGTCCAGGCATGGCCAAATGGCCAGCCTCCCAAGGAGGGTCCAATCATCAAAACATGATCAAAAAGATGTAAATACAATAGTAAAAAGTCCTATTTATACTAAACTAGTTACTAGGGTTTACAGAAATGAGTAAATGATGCAGAAATCCACTTCTGGGGCCCACTTGGTGTGTGCTTGGGCTGAGCATTGAGCTTTACACGTGTAGAGGCTTCTCTTGGAGTTGAACGCCAGTTTGTAACCTGTTTCTGGCGTTTAACTCCACTTTGCAACCTGTTTCTGGCATTTAACTCCAGAATGCAGCATGAAACTGGCGTTGAACGCCAATTTGCATCATCTAAACTCGGGCAAAGTATAAACTATTATATATTGCTGTAAAGCCCTGGATGTCTACTTTCCAACGCAATTGAGAGCGCGCCATTTGGAGTTCTGTAGCTCCAGAAAATCCACTTTGAGTGCAGGGAGGTCAGAATCCAACAACATCTGCAGTCCTTCTTCAACCTCTGCATCTGATTTTTGCTCAAGTCCCTCAATTTCAGCCAGAAATTACATGAAATCACAGAAAAACACACAAACTCATAGTAAAGTCCAGAAATGTGATTTTTATTTAAAAATTAATAAAAATATACTAAAAACTAACTAAATCATACTGAAAACTATGTAAAAACAATGCCAAAAAGCGTATAAATTATCCGCTCATCAGACACCCATCTTCAAATTGATCATCATGATTTCAATTGGGTGGCATGACCTTAGAATTCTCAATTAAGCATCCAAACATTCTCCTAGACCCATGCAATTTGGTTCTACACCAACCATTGCTATTCAACTTTAAGCATGCAACCATCATGAACCTAGAGTGATGTTTCCAACCACTACACAAATCTCTCTTACCCTTAATTCCACAAAGAGCTCTAATTTGTCCATCATTTACAATCAAACCATATTCAAGTGAGAAGTGAAGCTTAGGGATAAGAATTTTACCCACTTGAATGTTGTGTAGGATGGTGACTTAGGAAGGGGTGGTCCCAATGATCTTGCAAGCTCCACTCCCTTGTACTCTTCTTTGATTACATCCACCTCCTTGCAACTTTCTTCAACTTCAACCTCTTCTTCTTGGTGGCTTACTTCCAATTTAATTTCTTCTTCATTGCTTACCAAGGGTATAGGGGGTGAGGTGTCTTCTCATTTGATCTCCATGTCAAGCCCAATGGGAGAGGATTCAATTGTACATAAGAATTCATTAATGATTGAATCCATCTCTTGATCAACCTCTTCGAAGTTTTCCACCATGATATGCTTTGGAGGTTGTACGCCCTCCTCAACATCAATATCAAGCTTCTTGAAAGAGGGCTCCGTAATTCTACATTCCCATGGACTTCCAACATCTCCTATGTTTTCAACCACTCCTTCCGGCTCAATTGTCTTAACTTCCTCTCCTTGTGACAATCCTTGTTTCACCCCTTTTTCTACACCTTGAAGCTCTAAACTCACTCCCTCACTATGCTCCTTGATTGCTACTCCACATTCAACAATGGGAGTTCCTTGATCGCATAGGCTTAGGCGGGAGGAGACCATATTGCGAACGGCTTCCGCTATGGTAGCTATCTTGGCTTCTAACTCCTTGAACTCCTTTTGGTTCTCTTCTTGCCTTCGAGTGTAAGAACTAACACATTCTTAGAGAGGATCATCCATTGGAGGTGGTGTGGAAAAAGAAGGTTCATTGTTTGGGAAGGAGGTTTCATAATTGGAAGTTAGTTCATCTTGGCAAGGGTATGGAGATGGTGTATATTGAGGTGGTTCTTGAGAGTAATTGTGTTGGAATGGTGGTGGTTCCATGTATGGTTCATATGGTTCATAAGGTGGTTGGTATGGTGGATAAAGATTAGGGTCATAATGAGGTGTTTGGGGGTAGGGGGCTTGTGAGTAAGGTGGTTCAAAGTCATGTTGAGGGGGTGGTTCATAGGCGTGTGGTGGTGGTTGTTGACAATCACAATAAGGGTCACCACATCTATTAGATTGATATGCATTAGGATTAGAATTATACCCATAAGAAACCGGAGAGGGTTGTTGCCAATAAGGTTGATCAATTCCTTGAGACTCCTCCCATCTTTGATTCCCAAATCCTTGATGCACATCCCCATTGAAGCTTCTATTCCCTACAACATAATTTGAACCAAACTCATAGTCAAAGTGAGGATGAGAATTCATAATAGCAAAAGAGAATAAAAACAAGTACTAATAAGAACTAATAAAAACTAACTCCTAAAGCAAGCAAAACTAACAAAGAAGCCTATTAACATATATACAATAGCCAATAATATAACACCATTGTAACTCCCCGGCAACGGAGCCATTTTGATGATGAGATTTGCTTGATGGTCTAGATTTTCTTCTTATAGAAAGAATTACTTCGTTGTAAGCATAGTTCTAAACCAACAAACAATTTCCACATCAAAAATTTGATTTGTCACAAGAATAAACCCCAAATAAAAATTAACCGAAGTATTGGAACTCCGGGTCGTCTCCCAAGGAATTGCAATGAAGTGCTCAATTATTGGCTATAAAGGGGGTAAGGGGTTTGGTTTTGTATTTTTGCAAGAAAATAAATGGCAAGAAAAGTAAATGAACAATTAACTAATAAAATAAAGGAAAAATACTCTTGGCTAGACATAGGTAATTGAGATCACCATCCTTGTCTACAAACCAAATATTGATAATTATGAGGAACCAAGCTCATTAAGTTTACTTCTATACTTGAAGTATATCAAATGGCTTGATCAACATCAATCTATAGGTTATAACCTAGCTACTAATTAGCTTAATAGTAGGTTAGTAGCAATGGTTATCAAATTGACCACCAAGGGTTCTCAAATTACCAATTCAATGAGATCCAATGACTCAAGATCACTCAATTCCCTTAGCCTAGGCCAAGAGTCAAGAAAACTACCCAAAAACTAGAGGAAACATTTCATCAAACACCTAGAGTGCAAGAAAAATAAACATCATAAAATGCAAGAATTAAAGGAAATCCATAACCAACATAAACAAGAAATCAACAACAACAATCAAGATCAACATAAAAGAAACATGGAAACATAAAATTGCATTAAAGAAAATTAAGATCCAACAATGGTTCATCAACATAAAAGAGAGCAAAATAAGAAATCACAAGAGAAACAAAGAAGATTAAGACAATAGAACACTAAAATATAATGAGAATTAAAATCAAAACAAGAATTGAAAGATGAATTTGTGAGAGATTAACCTAACTTTACCCTAATTGCTATCCTAAATCTAGAGAGACGAGAGAGCCTCTCTCTCTAGAATTCTATCCTAAAACATGATAAAAACTAAACTATGACTACTTGGTTCATTCTCTCCTCAATCCTTGGGTTCAATAGCATCAGAAATGAATTAGATTGGGCCCAAAATGAGCTGCAAATCGCTGGCCACGATTTCACTTTAGTGAATCACGCTGCTCCATCGGTGCGCACGTGTACAGTGCGTGTGCGCATACATAAACATAAAGAAACTATGACAAATTTTATATCATTTTAAAGCCCCAGATGTCAACTTTCCAACGCAACTGAAACCGCCTCATTTGGACCTCTGTAGCTCAAGTTATGGTCGATTGAGTGCAAAGAGGTCAGGCTTGACAGCTTTGCGGTTCCTTCATTTCTTCATGAGTTCTCCCACTTTACATGCTTTTCTCCTCACTTCTTCCATCCAATACTTGCCTTATGAACCTGAAATCACTCAAAAAACATATCAAGGCATCGAATAGAATTAAAGTGAGTTAAATTTAGCTATTTTAAGGCCTAAAAAGCATATTTTCATACTTAAGCACAAATTTAGGGAGAATTACAAAACCATGCTATTTCATTGAATAAATATGAGAAAAATTGATAAAATCACCCAAATTAAGCACAAGATAAACCACAAGATCGGAGTTTATCACCCACATGTCCTGCCATATGCACATCTGAGGGTCCAATTTGATAGTAATACTGACCCTCCAATTTGTAGTGAAGTAAATCGGACCCTCTGATTTATTTTCTGCCGTCTTTCACACTCATAGATAACACACAAAGTTCCAATAATGATGAAAAATACTACTATTAGTGCCACATGAAAATTAAAAAGTATTGTTAGCACTTATAAATTTTAAAATTTGTGTCGTACTCATATATCTTGCAACAAGTACAACTAAAACAACGAATAAAACTAAAATTTTAATAGTTGTTATAATAATTATTTTAA
>NC_029790.2:24446369-24461109 GCF_000816755.2 Arachis ipaensis | reverse complement strand
CTTTTACAAAGTTTAAATTTTTTTGTTGTGAGAATAACACAACATGACTTAATTAACATATAGTTTTAGGGATGTGTTTGGCTTTGAAAACAGAAAAGATAAGATAATGAAAACAAAATATAAGGAACAAACACACAAAAATTAATATTTTATATTTTGTTTAGTAATAAACTAAATATAAGAAATAACAAATTATGAAAGTGAAGGTTTTTGATGGTCTAGAGAAAGGGAGGTTGAATCTATGATATTTTTTTAATCTTGAATAATAAGTTTTCAAACTAAAAAATGAAACTTTGCTTCTGTTTAGACTGTGAGATTGATTATGTAGGAAACAATTTTATTTTATCTCATAAATCGTAAAAAATAGAATTAGAGCAGGAAAGGAGAAGATGACTCGACCATGTATCCTAGTTCAGTTGCCTTGTGCAATGCAACCTACATCCAGTCTCCATCACTGTAATTTCACTATCTTTTTAAGTATTACATACACTAATTTTCAAGAATCTAATTTAATCCTATCACGGACAAACCAAGCTTTAACATAAGCTTGACTTGTCTACTTCCTAGACTCTCAACATATTAAGTGCTCACTCAACTTAGCAAGGGATACAACTTAGATACAAGATACAAAACAAAAATACAATCAAAAGATATCTGACATAAATCTTGGCTTTTCTCTCCAAGTACCTCTCTTTTTCTTTTCTCTTAATGATTTTTTTCTAAATGCCTCATTTATGTATCTTTTACCACTAAATAAAAACAAAGAAAGATACAACATATAAATAGAATATTCAATAATAAACCATGAAGTAGATGATGTTGAACAGCTCAAACTCTATACGATTAACCCAGTTTCTGAACTTTCAAACACAGCTATTCATCTTGGTGAAATTCTCCCTTTTAGAGGTACTTGAAGAGAAAAGCCAAGATCAATGTCATATCTCTTTTGATTGTATTTTTGTTTTGTATCTTGTATCTGAGTTATATTCCTTGTTAAGTTGAGTGAGCTTTTAGTGTGTTGAGAGTCTAGGAAGTAACCTAGCCAAGTCAAGCTTATGTTGAAGCTTGGTTTGTCTCTGATAGAATTAAGTTGAATCCTTGAAAATTAGTGTATGTAATACTTGAAAGGATAGTGAAAATTTCACTATTGTTATGGTGGAGACTGGATGTAGATTGTATTGCACAAGGCAGCTGAACCAGGATACATGGCTGAGTCATCTTCTCCTTCCCTACTCTGATTCTGCTTTTTATGATTTATGAGACAAAATAAAATTGTCTCCTGTATAATCAATCTCGCAGTCAAAACAGAAGCAAAATTTCATTTTCTGATTTCAAGACTTATTATTCAAGATTAAAAGAAGGCTATAGATTCAACTCCCTTCTCTAGGCCATCAAGAATTTTCAATTAGTATCAGAGCTTATTCCTCAAGGATCAAGCTTCATAACTTGGAGAAAAGGTCCAATCGCTAACAACTTGGGTGCAAACACTGTAGCCTACACTCTAACTGTGGGTCAGTCAAACATCAGGTCTTCTTTCTTTAATGGGAAGAACTATACTTACTGGAAAGAACTATACTTACTGGAAGGAAAATATGCAGATCTTTATTTAATTCATTGACTACAATATATGGAAGATCATTGTAAATGGTCCTCAAGTTCCTACCAAGACAAGTGCTGAAGGAGTGGTGTCTCCAAAGGAAGAAGTCGAATGGAATGATGAAGACAAGAAGAAGGTGGAGTTAAATACCAAATCTATCAACTTAATGCACTGTGCTATCAGTTTCAAGGAATATCAAAACGTATCAAGATGCAAGACGGCAAAAGAGATTTGGAATAAACTCCAGGTCACATACGAAGGTATCAAACAAATCAAAGAAACAAGGATTGATATGCTGCGAAAAGAGTATGAAATATTTTTCATGAAGGATGGAGAAACCATTAATGAGATGTTTGAGAGATTCTCAATTATCATAAAAATTTGGATGATATGACCCAAACTGACAAACTCTTGTGAGGAAAGTCCTTAGAAGTCTTACAAAAGAATGGAAAACAAAAGCTATTGTTGTGGCCGAGAGCAACAACCTGAGTCCATTAACCTATGATGAGTTGAGAGAGAAACTTCTAGCATATGAAATCACACACATTGGCCAAGACATAAAGAGAAAAGGAGTGGTTCTAAAATCAAAAGTTGAGTAATTGGATGATGATTCTAATGATAGTTTTTTAGATGATAAAATTGTATTTTTTTTTACTAGGAGATTGAGAAGGCTAATGAAGAATAAAGACAAGAATAAGGGATCGAGTTCAAGGGAGCAAAAGAGAGATCTAAGAAAAGTCATCTCTCATCACTATAAGGAGACAAAAAACTTCAAGTTTAACTATTTTAAGCTCAAAAGAGAGGACAATACAAAGAAAGAAAAGAAGAAAGTGCTTATGCCCTCATGAAAGGACCTAGAGAACGATTCTAATGAAGATGAAGATTCTGAATATGAAGCACAAATGTGTTTAATGGATGGGCATGATCAATTAGATGAGGTAAATTATTTTGACTTGTCTATTAAAGACTTACATGTTATTATTGATGATCTCACTCATTATTCTAAAAAATTGCTAAATAAATACAATAAATGCAAGTCTAAAATAATATTTTGAAAGAAAAAATGATTTCTTGAAAGAAAAAGTGAAGAAAATCAAATGTGGTATTGATCTTGTTAAAGAAAACATATTTTTAAATTTTAAAATTAAAAATTTAAAGGAAAGTACTCAAGTTGACGCTTCACAAGAACTCATTGTTGAAGATGAAAGACTAAATGAAATTATTAAAGGTTTGAATAATGACTTAGCAAATTTTGCACATAGTTCTAGCAACTTGGACAAATTACTTGCTAATCAAAGACCGTTATTTGAAAAATCTAGTATGGATTATTTTACTAACAATAATATTTTTGAAAAATCACATTTTGATAAAAGTGCTTCATCTTTAAGAACCAAATCTATGGCAAAAAATTCTAGTTTGGGTTATGTTGCTAAAGAGGATGTTGTTAATAAAGATCAGTTTATCAAAAGTGTTGCATCTACCTCAAATACCAGAAAATTCAAAACCTTTAATCACTTTTAGCATCATGCAATCAGAAATCATTGTTCTACTTGCAATAAACATGGTCATTCTTCCTCTTAATGCTTTATTGATAAAAGAATAGTGAAAAATAAAATATACAAAGTTGTTTGTAATTTCAATACTCTTGGATAATTAAGATGGATCAACTTCAAAGGAACCAAATTAGTTTGGATACTGACAAACCCCAATTTAACGGTTTGTTCTGCATTGAATTTAGAGTATTTTGATAACCTTTTGTCACATTTAGCCTAGGAATTAGCATGATTTTGTTATCTCTCCCATATTTGTGCTTAAGTGTAAAAACATGCTTTTTAAGCCTTATTTTGATGAATTCTAGTTCTTCTTTGATTCCATAAGATGCCTTGAGGTGTTTGCTAGTAATTCCAGGATTGAAATAGGCTAGGCATGGATCAAAGGAAGCAAGGAAGGAAGCATACAAGTGGAGAGAAGCATAAAAAGTCAAAGAAGCAAAGTCAGCCATGCACGCGCACGCGCACAAGGCGCTCGCGCGCACATCGCAGAACTAGCCAGGGACGCGCACGCGTACCGTGCGCGCACGCGTCGATGAGGGCACATGACCTCACTAATGCAACACGTGCCTGGCGATTTGAGAGGGTTCTGAACCCATTTTTGGCGCCAAATTGCTAAGGAAAAAGAAAGAAAAGGATGAAGGATTGAGGGAAAGGCATCATCATCACTTCCAACCAATAATCACTTTTAGTTTAGAGTTTTAGAGAGAGAAGCTCTCACTTCTCTCTAGAATTAGAATTAGGATTAGGTTTAGTTCTTAGATCTAGGTTTTTAATCTTTGCTTTCTTCCACTTCTACATCTCAATTCCTCTTTTAGTTTAGAGTTCTAGAGAGAGAAGCTCTCTCTTCTCTCTAGAATTAGGATTAGGAATTAGGGTTAGATTAGGATCTCATAGTTCTAGGTTTAATTCAAGTCTCCTTCTACTTCTACCTTCAATTGATGATTGCTATACTTTGGTTCTTCTCTCTATCCCTATTCTCTTGTTGTAATTTCTCTTATTTTGTTTCTAGGTTTTGTAATTGAGATACTTTTGTTCTCTTTATTTTCTTTCAATAATGCAATTTGAGGTAATTCATGATAATTGTGATTTCCTTGATTGTGTTGTTAATTCTTTACATTCAATTGTAGTTAGAATTCATTCTTGTTGTGATTGACTATACTTTTCTTTTGTGCCTTCCAAGTGTTTGATTAAATGCTTGGAAGAATGTTAGACTAGAATTTTATGTTCTTGGCTTGAGAAGGTAACTTAGGATTTATTGAGTCACTAGTGTCCAATTGATTGATAGTTGATAGCCATTAACTCTAGCCTTCATTAATCCAATTAGTGGAAAGCTAGGACTTATGGACTAGGATTGATATAACTCACTTGACTTTCCTTTGTTAATCGATTTAAGGATGACTAAGTGGGATTAATCCTTGCAACTACCATACTTGTGGCTAGTGATAATGATGAAGACCCTTGACAACCAAACCTTGCCAAGACCATTTTGTGAATAAAGTTTTCCTACCATTTACTATTCACATTCCTCATCCAAAACCCCAAAATAAACAAGTCCATAACCAATAACAAGAACACTACCCTGCAAGTCCTTTGAGAGACGACCCGAGGTTTGAATACTTCGGTTTATAAATTTTAGGGGTTTGTTTTAGTGACAAACAACTTTTTGTATGAAAGGATTAGTGATTGGTTTAGAAACTATACTTGCAACGAGACTTCATTTGTGAAATTCTAAACCATCAAAAATCCAATCGTCAAAATGGCGCCGTTGCCGGGGATTTGCAATGGTGTTGTGTTATTGGTTATTGTACATATGTGAATATTGTGAATAGGTTTATCTTTTGTTGTTTCTTAATTTTTGTTAGTTTTATTTTGTTCTCTCATTATGAATTCTCACCACTTTGGCTTTGAGTTTGGTTCTAAGTGTGTTGTAGGAAATGTGGACTTTAATGGCAACATGTACCATGGATGGAACCAACAAAGATGGGAAGAGCCTCAAGGAATTGATCACTCCTATTGGCAACAACCTCCGGATACTTATAGGTATAATTTCCATCCTAATGCATGCCAACTTAGCGGCTAGGAGGATTCTTTCTGTGACACTCAACAACCACCATCATATGCCTATGAATCTCATCCTCAACATGAACCTCAACCATTCTCACAAGCCTTTCATCACCAAGCACCACCCTATGATCCATATCCATCATATAACCAATCATCCATACCATATTTTTATGGCCATTATGAGCAAGAACCTCTAGAATCACCACAACCATATCAAGATTACTCCCAAGAACCACCTCAATACTTATCATCTCCATACCTTTACCAAGAAGAACCGCCTTCCTACCATGAACCCTCCCTCCAAAATAATGAACCTTCCTATTCACCCCAAGCCCCAATAGACGATCCTCTCACTTTGTTACTCCAAGGACAAGAAGCCATGAAGCGGGATACACTTGAGTTTGTGACCAATTTGACCAAGGTGGTGCACACTTTAGCCCACCATACTTGAGTTTGTGACCAATTTGACCAAGGTGGTGCACACTTTAGCCCACCAATGCTTGAATACTCAAGGTACTTCCGTGACCACATGTGAAAAGTCAAAAGAAGAGCAAAGCATGAAGGAGAAATTGAAAAATTCGGTGGAGAATGAGGAGTCAAATTTTGTGTTGGAACAATTGGAGAAGCCTATGATCATTGAAGAAAGCCAAGGAGGCTCGCAAAGAGGTGGAAATACACAAAGAAGAGCACAAGGAAGTAGACATTGCATGGTCTAAGTGTGGGGAAGCCTCTCTCCCCAAATTACCATCCAATACAACTTTCAAGTGGGTAAAATTCTTATCCATAAGCTTTACTTTCTCGCTTGAATATGGTTTGCTTGAAAATGATGGTCAACTTAGAACTCTTTGTGGAATTAAAAGTAAAAACGAGTTGTGTAGTGGTTGGAAAATAGGTGTTAAGCTCATCAAGGCCAAGGCCTCAAGGTATAGAGTTTATCATCAAGATGATAAAATTATTGAGGAGTCCATACATGTTACATTTTGTGATTGTAATATTGTTCCAAATGTTTTGGAAGATGGTGATGCGGGCAATCAAGTGGAAGGCAACATGAGTGAGGCACAAGATCAAGAAAAACCTAAATTGGTGCATCTTGTCCCTAATTCTGCTGTTGCAGATAATTCTACAGGAGACAATATCATTTAATCTTCTGCAACTAGTGAAATTCCTGAGAATATCAATTCCAATGAACCAAACTTGTCTGAATCTATTCCTAAATCTCCAAGACCATGTGAGTAGAGATTTTTAAAGAACTATTCATAAGAGTTCATCATAGGGGATCCATCTCAAGGTGTCACCACAAGATTCTCCTCTAAAAGAGCAATGGAGGAAAATAATTTGGCTTTTTTCCCCTCAAATTAAGACCCAAAATATTAATGAAGCTCTTGGTGATCCTTCTCGGGTCAAAGCCATAGAAGAAGAGTTACAACAATTTGAGAAGAATCAAGTGTGGCCACTTGTTCTAAATCCAATTGGAAAGAAAGTGATGGATACTAAGTGAATTTTTAGGAACAAATTGGGCGAAGATGGAAGCATTGCAAGGAACAAAGCAAGATTGGTGGTTCAAGGATATGATCAAGAGGAAGGAATAGATTTTGATGAATTTTTTGCACCAATGACCCAAATGGAAGCTATAAGGCTTCTCCTTGCATATGCTGTCCATTGTAGCTTTAAGCTTTTTCAAATGGATATGAAATGTGCCTTTTTAAATGGCATCAATGATAGAGAAGTGTATGTGGCGCAGCCTCCAGGTTATGAAAATAAAAAATTTCTAAATCATGTTTTCAAGCTTTCAAAAGCACTTTATGGTTTAAGACAAGTTCCAAGAGTGTGGTATGAAAGACTTCGTTCTTTTCTTTTGAAAAATAATTTTTAAAGAGGCACCACTGACACTACTATCTTCATAAAAAAATCTAATAATTCTTTCAATCTAGTACAATTTTATGTTGATGATATAATTTTTGGTTTAGTCGATAAGTCCCTTTGTGCTGATTTTTTTAAACTCATGACTAATGAATTTGACATGAGCATGATGGGTGAACTTAAATTTTTTCTTGGGCTTCAAATAAAAAAAACTTCAAATAGAATCTTTATACATCAAGAAAAATATGCTAAGGAACTAGTTAAGAAATTTGGAATGGAGAATGCCAAACCCATGGAAACTCCAATGCATCTAAACTCATGGTTAGTAAAGGATGAAATGGAGAAAGATGTTGATGAAACTAGGAATAAAGAAATGATAGGTTCCCTTATGTATCTTACATCATCTAGACCTGACATTGTACAAAGTATTGGAGTTTATTCAAAATTCCAATCACAACCAAAAGAGTCACATCATTTTGCAGTTAAAAGAATCATTAGATATGTTCATGGCACATTCAACTTTGGTTTGTAGTATTCTAGGTCTGATGAGTTTTTTGCAGTTGGTTATTGTGATGCAGATTTTGCTGGAAATAGAATGGATAGGAGCACTTCTGGTATTTGCTGTTTCCTGGGCAGGTCTCTGAGGTAGCGTTTGTTTTGAGGTACTGAGACAGAGACTGGGAGACTAAGACTCAGTATCATGTTTGTTGGTTCATAGACTGGTGCTAAAATTTCTGTCTCTGTCCCCAAAATTTTAGTATTTCAGTACCTCTAAAAAATGGGGACACAGAGGACTAAAATTTTTAGAGATGGAGACTGAAACTTTAATAACATTTTATACCTAAAATACCTTTATTTCAATTAATTAATTCTAATTCTAACCCTTTGTACAAATTAAATTAGAATTTCATTCTTGTTTCAATTTCTGTCTCCCACTTTGAACCAAACAGAATACTGAGATTTATTTCAATCTCTGTCTTTTAGTCTGTCTCTTAGTCTCAGTCTTTCCGTCTCTGTCTCTCTACCAAACGCTACCTGAATGTTTAGTCAAGTAAGAAACAGTCCACAGTGGCACTCTCTATTGTTGAACCCAAATATATTGCTGCTTTATCTTGTTGTTCTCAATTGTTATGGTTAAAAACTCAGTTAGATAATTACAAATTGAATGCAGAAAATATTTTCTTATTTTGTGATAACATGAGTGATATTAATATTTTCAAAAATTTCGTTTTACACTCAAGAATAAAACACATTGAAGTGAGATTTTACTTAATAAGGGAACATATTCAAAAGGGGAATATAAACATTTAATTTGTTAAATTAGAGAAATAACTAGCTGATATATTCACTAAATCTTTGGCTAAAGACAAGTTCTGTAAATTAAGAACAAGTTTAGGCATACTCAATTATGAATTCTTGTTTTAACTTTGCTGATGTGATGTTTAAAGTTGTTGTCTTATAGGTCTAAATGAGACATTTCTGGGCAAGTGAAGAGCCTTCATCATGGAACGTTGACTCTGCACTCTAATTTTAAAATAATTTCAAGTGGGCCCAATCTTCTTTATAGATTTCAAGTGGTCCAATGTGTTTTCTTAAACATAACTCCTCTTGGGCCCAATGTGAGTTGGTTAGAATGTAAATGGGCGTTATTGGATTTGTCATACATTAAAAAAATTTTCAAAATCTTTTTGTCTTTTCTGCATTATTTTGAATTACAACTTTTTTAACCATAGGTCAAATCTTTTTCAAATCAAGTAGTCATAGGGTTCTGAACTTCTATTTATCCAAGAAATTTTTTTCTTGTAGCAATTGAAAACCTCTTCATATACCTTTCATATTGCTTCATATTTCTCATCATTTTAATTTTTTCTTGAAAAACTGCAACTCTCCTGTGTCATTAAGATGAGGAAGAAAATTGCTACCCGTAGAGGTACATTCACTCATAAATGTCCTAGAATTCCTTAAAGTTCTCGTGCTCCATCCCACGCTCATGCTCCTACTCATTCACATACTCCATCTCCTTCTCCATCTCCTCCTCACTCTAGACCCACGGCTCGCACCAAGATGATGGCACGTCGCCCCTCTTCTTCTCAGGTAGCTAAATCATCAAGTGCTCCTTCTCATCCAAATACTTCAAAGGAAAAACGTCCAGTGACCGAAGAATAGCATCATGATCCTCCAAAACCTAAACCTAAGTCTGTTCCTCAATGTTCTCAGAGAGGTAACCCTCGTATCTCACTTTGTTCAGTCAAAGAACCTCCAAATATTGACCCATTTGCTTTCAAATATCACTTTGCAAACTCTCACTCTCACTTCAACCCTCATCGTCTTTCTTCCGCTATGAACTTTGAGTCTTATAAGGGAGTTGTTATTCACCGTCCATTATGCCCTACCTATCTTGTTGATTTGCCTGCTTCAGAAAAGAAAGGATTTGATTTTCTGAAAAACAGTGTTTTTGAACTGGAAGCATCTTTTAAAATAAAAAATTTTGTCTACCCTGACCTTGTCTATGAATTCTATGCTAACATGACCTATCACGATGAAAATGTTCAATCTTATGTCAAAGGACATGAATTAAATCTAAACAGTGAAACTATTAGTGAAGCTCTAGCGTACTTTGATGTTGGTGTTAATGCATACACTTTGAAAAAATGGGATGAAGGTTTAGGTATTTCATACCAAGATGCTCTAGCTTCTGTCTGTGAAAAAATATCTCTCATTAATGGTCTTACCCCTAACCATAAGACTCTAGGTCCTGTCCGTGCACAACTCCATCGCATTATAAACCACATTATCCTTCTTTAAAGCGGTTCATATCAAAGGGTTTCATTCTGTGACACACTGGTGTTGTATGCTATCATTATGAAAATTAAAATTTTCTTTGCTTATTTAATGATGAGACATATGTATGACTGCATAAAGAATGACAAAAATGTATCTCTTTCTTATGGCATATTTTTAACCTGTATCTTTGAACTTTTCGGTGTTGACTGACAAATGAGATACTTGAAAATAGAAACTCTTACCTAAAAGAGGTGGTGCAATGAAAAAATAAAAGAAATGACCTATCAAATTTGAAAGAGTGATCCTTGATGATGAAGAAGAAGAGCTTGATGATGTAAACTCTGAGTAATTAGTAAATAATTAGCTAATAAAATAATTATTAATCAAGAAATTAGAAGATAGAATTTTATAGTTTAATAGAATAGAAAAAATTAAAATAAGAATTTTGACACTAATTTTAAAGAATTTGGCCTAAGATTAGGCCGAACCAAGCAAACTGGGACTATAATGGGACCAAGGCCCAATCCAACCCTTTATATATGAAGAGACTCAGCTCTTCTTCTTTCCCAAATCAGGGAAACACGCTGAAAAGCAAGGGAGACGGGGAAGAACACAAGGAAACACCTAAACCCTCACTCAAATTTCTAATCCACATACATAACTTTTGATTCGGAGCTCCGATTGATGAGCCGTCAGCAGCCACGCGTTCGTCAGCACCCACCCAACAATTCGGTAAAGAATAAGCTATTTCTCTCCCAGTATCTCTCTCCTTAAATTCAAAAATATTATATTCTTGGGCTTTGAGATTTTGTGATTTAATGATGTTAGGTATGCTTAAGTAGTGCAAAATCACTAAGCCTTGTCCCAATTTCCCATTGGTAAGGTGTGGGATCTTTAACCCTTGTAAAATTGTATATATAGAAAGTTCTATATTGATTTAGCGGTGTTTATATGATATTAGATTGAATTATATGTATTGGTGGCAAATTTATGGAGTTGGAAGCTTGAACTTTGGATTTGGTAGCTGAATTTTATGTTTGAAGAGGTTTGGAGCCTTGGGTTTTGTGGAACGGTGGTCAAATGTGACGTTCTGAGATTAACGAGGAATCGGCCAAGGTATGATTTTGGTTTCTCGTATTTAATATGTAAGGTTTTGTAAAAACTTAGGCTAGATGACCATAGGATAGGAATGAATACATGAGTATGTTAATTGTTTAGCATCTTTGACAAGATTTGTTGATATGGATTTAGAATTTGTTGGTGTTTATTGATTATGACAGAATTAGAAATGATGATTGATGGTTTGATGATGAGTGTTAAGTTGGCAATAATGAATATGTATATATGATGGAATGTTGATGGTTGTTGGTATAATTGTGAAGCCCATGTATGAGAATTATGTAAAATTGAGGTATGGTTGATTATGGTAGGATGTGGAGGCTGTGTGGCTATGATATGGTGTGTTGGTGGATTGTTTGTAAGCATAAAATGTGGATTGAGTTTGATTTTTGATGAAAATTAAGGTTTGAGGTTTTTGTGAAAAAGTAGATTTTGGCCAAACTTCGATGAGTCATAACTTAGCTTCCAGAACCTCAAATTATTTCAAACTTCTTCCATATGAAAATTGGGTTTATGAAGTTTACGCCGTTCGAAGAACGGATAAAAAATATTTTAAAACGAAAAAGTTATGCGTGTCGGAAGTTTGGAGCCCAAAATTAAAATTCTGCAGACTTAGCCAAATTTTGATAAAACATGGTTGCATGTGTACGCATACCCCTCGTACGCGAAGGGTTGTTTCTATTTGACAGGTATGTGTACTCATACCTTGACATGCGTACGCATCTTGGGCCAAAAGAGACCTATGCGTACGCATAGCCCTGTTTTTCAGCAAATGAACATTTTCTGTTTTAAAATGTATTTTGAACCTCTAAACCTCTATTTTCCCTCTTTTAGCCCCTAAACCTCAGTTGTATGTTAAGTGGTGAGTAAAAGGTAGGGAGGAGTAGTAACTTGGAGATGAAGAAAGTTTGAGAGGTGTGAATTATGAACGAGAAGTGTGTAAAAGTGATTGTGGCCCTGAGTAGTAGGCAGTAACAATGTCCACTTGCTCCGAGTATGAGATAGGGAAGAAGAGTTATGAGAAATGAATTTAATTATGGAGTTTTGAATGAATGTATATTTGTGATACCTGGGTAATAGCAAGGATGGTGGTTTGTTCCGCTTACTCCAGGTTAATGTTTGAGATTTGATAACGATGATGCTTGATTTAAACTATTTGAATGTATGTTTGAGATACATGGACAGTAGAAAGGATGGTGGTTTGTCCCACTTGCTCCAGGTCAGTGATTGTGACGCCTGGGTAGTAGCAGTAGTAGTGGATTATTCCGTTTGTGGGCACCTTAACTATACTGAGAAGCCCCCGGTTCTCACCCCATACAATATTGTTATTTTTCAGATACAAGTCGAGATGCACCTCGGTGAGCGTCTGGAGTTTCCTCTACAAGCGAAGTTGGTTATCTTGGGATTACTGTATTTTATTTTATGCTTTGTATATATGTATATAGATTCTCCACCCTTGTATTTTGTATTTTGTCCCTCCTAGTGGTTGACTTGGAGAAATAGGTGTTTATTTTGTCATATATTTGGAGTTACTCTTGTGATGCGATTTTCTGTTTAATGCTTTGGTTAACTTTTCTTCACAGGCTTCTAGTTAAATTTCCTTTAAACTATTATTACTTATATATTTTTACTTTTAGAGGTCGTAATACCTTGCCACCTCAGCTTTATGTCTTAAGCATAAGAATCTGTGTGGTAGGGTGTTACAAATGACATTCTTCCTCAATCCACCACTGGAACATCCGCATCCACAGGGCACAAATACATTTTGTACGGAATTGTAAAGGATGTTCTAGAGGAATTTATGAATTTGTCCAATCATCTCATCTCCATAAGCCAACAAGAGAGAAAGCTTGCTGCTCGAAATGAAAATGCTTTGCACAATTCAAGGGATAGAGTGACATTTTTTCTAAAGTATGTGGACAACATTCATGAATATGACATCATGGCTACTGATCAAGGAGCCTTTAGAAACTGAGGATGAAGGCTCGGATGCCTAGGAATGTCTCATGTTAAAGACTTTTGATTATGTTGTACTTAGATTTTATCAGACTATTGGGTTTTAGCTACTGCTTTTATTATTTTCTGGATGACTGTAACTCTTTATTAAACCTATGCTACTTATTTAATTATTCTATTTTTGACTTCTAATCCATCTCTTGCAGGTCTGGATTGGTTTTATTTTTTTTCCATGATGACAAAAAGAGGAGTAGTAGAGTAGTAGTTAAGAAGGGTAGTAGTTAGTTGATGCTTTGCTATGATTTGTTGTATGTCTTACTAATTAATTGTTTGCTGATCTGTTTGCTCATGTTACTTGCTCATGAGTAATGACATTCTCTACATGTTCTAACATAACTTGTGTGTTTGTTAAAAAATTCACATTAAGAAGAATATCTTTTATGAAAGAAATGAGGAGTAGATTACATTTAAAATGACATCATCAAAGAGAAGTTTTTAATATGAATTTTTGTATTTTATTCTCTTTATTTCATTTTAAATGATGTTTATCATCAATGGGAAGATTGTTGAGTTTATTAAATAATAATAATATGTTGGTGATGACAAATATGTTGGTGGTTGGGTTAAAAGCCCAATTGAGTTTAATCCTTGTAGTTAGTGTTGCAGGCCCATGTTTCATTGTGAAGTCCAAACAAGGAAGACAAGCAATGCAACTAAAAGAACCAAATGCAACCAAGGCTACCAAATGAAAATGAGTCCAAAATCCAACTCATTTTCATTCAGGAAAAAGAAAAACAATCCTCAACTGGTGGTGCTATGTTGCTTCGGATAAGGCACAAAGAAGAAAGAAAATGTTCACTTTTTCACTAAGCATCAAAGAAGAAAATGATGCTTCACTTTCTCATTAAGCACCAAATCAAAAGAAAGGAAAGAAAATTAAGAAATCTGGGCCAAATCAAAATCAACATGCACAAATTTAAGCATAATCAAAAGAGAAAAGATAATTTGTTTCCATTAACATGCAAGTCATGACTTGCTAATTTCTCCTTCCCTCTGAGCAACCATTTCGAGTAATATGAAGAAAGTAGTGGCTACTTTTCTCTACTATGAATCAATGGCTAATATTAAAACTTGGGACCAAAGTACAAGATTAATGGTTCTGATTTATTAAACTCCTTGAGGATCTGTTACCAATGAAGCTGCATTGCTTAAACTCTAATTTCAAATCCCTAATTTTTGGGTTTGATTGAAGAAAAAGAAAGTAAGTCATCAGCTAACTCAAGAATCAAGAAGTTGACTTTGTTTTACAAATTCTAACGCTGACTACAGAACTCCATACAAACAGAAAAATCACTTCAGTTTTGAAAGCAAAGAGAAAGAATCCGAAATCAGAAAAGAGAGAAACCTCACAAATCAAAGTTTGAAGTCTTGAAAGCATTGCACTTACATTGGTAACAAATCCTCAGTGAGTTCGATAAATCAAAACCATTAATCTTGTGCTTTGGCTCCAAGTTTCAATATTAGCCATTGATTCACAGTAGAAAAAAGTAGCCACCACTTTCTTCATATTACTCAAAATAGTTTTTCAAATGGAAGGAGAAATCAGCAAGTAATTGACTTGCATGTTAATGAAAACAAATTACCTTTTCTCTTTTATGCTTAATTTGTGTATGGTGATTTTGATTTGACCCAATTTCCTTAATTTGCTTTCCTTTCTTCTGATTTGGTGCTTAATAAAAAAGTGAAGCACCATTTTCTTCTTTGATGCTTAGTAAAAAAGTGAAATTTTTTTTCTTCTTTGTACCTT
>NC_029790.2:24435373-24446347 GCF_000816755.2 Arachis ipaensis | reverse complement strand
GGGGGTTTTTTTTTTTTTCTGAATGGCAATGAGTTGGATTATTGACTCATTTCTATTTGGTAGCTTTGGTTGCATTTGGTTCTTTTAGTTGGATTGTTTATCTTCTTTGTTTGGGTTTCACAATGAAACATGGGCCTGCAACACTAAATATAAAGATTAAATCTAATGAACTTTTAATCCAACCACCAACATATTTGTCCTCACCAAACATTGTTATTATTTACTAAACTCAACAGAAAGTTTAATTTACTCTCATTTTCTTTCACGCAAAAAATTTAGAAAAAAAAAAACATAATAATAAAAAGATATAATTATAAAAAATTTATAGAAATAATGAAAGAAAAAATAAAAAAAATAATTTGTATCTCTCATTAGCGTTTCTGTGTCTTTCTTTTTAAGAAGGCACATAAAATATACTAATTCAGTATTTTATGACACAATATTCGTACCAATGTCTCATCTGTCAAACATAATTTTATATTTCTGCATCCTTGTCTCAATGTCTAGTACTTGTAAATGTAGCCTTAATGATTCTAGAAGACAGACTTATACATAACATAATGTATTTTGAGTAAATAATCATTTTTAACTATAAAAAATTTGATTACTGACAAAACTAACCATAAAATAAAATTAAATTAATGTACCCATAAAAAATTAGTATTATTTGACAAAAATATCCGATCTTTAAATTTAAAATTGACTCTGTTAAAATTTTTATAATGTTTCCAAAATACCTTTTTTTTTTTATCACTTTCCTCATCCCAATCTTTTAACCTAATTGAATCTATCATACAACCCCAATAACAATCTTTAGCTCTTCACTTCATCTCCTTTATTCTTTCTTATTCATAACTCTCAGCCGCTTAACCTCTCAATTGTTACTCTTGCTGGCTCAGTCTCACTTACTCAATCACAGTGGTGATCTCACTCACCTGAATCAGCTCCCTCGTCCTCCCTCGCACTCTACTTTTAGTTGGCTCAGCCACCTCCAACGCTCCCAAATCGCCTACGCTAGCATCATCCCTGCCAGATCTACTCCTTCTTGCCAGCATTGTCCTTGCGTTGTGACCACTAAGTTGCCTACTGTTTTGCACCACCGACAGCTTCTCACTGCCAGTCTCGTCGTTGATTGCTCTTTTTCGGCTCCATCTCATCTTGTCGTTGACTGTCTCGCTGCCGACTGTTCCTTCTCGCCTCCTTGCTTTTTCTCGCCGGTGATTGTTTCATCGTCACCATCAATGCCTGACTGCTGTGTGTTTTTCCGTTCTGAATTTAGTATTTTGAATTGGTTTCATGTTAAAGTGGGAATAAAGATGTGAATATGATATATTGAGCGTTGGTCCTGTTCATTGAGAGTTATTTTTCCCTCTTTCTTCACTGTTTTTAATCCTTAGAACTTAGCAGTTACGTTTTCAACTTGTGCTGAGTTTATCCGATGCTAAGATGAGTTCATCATTTATTTATTTTTTTCCAATTTTCTAGTTTTTATTTTTTGACAAAATCCATGGATATTTACTTTTTGATCGAGAGGGGAATATGGAAAGTTGCAGGCTTTGGTTTGGCGAAGTGGTGAGCTGCTCTATGAGTGTATGTTTGAGTTGATTCAAATGAGTGAGGAAGATTTATGGAAGCGAGGGTGAAGGGCCGAATTATTAGGGTGAATTTTGGATTTTGTTCTCAAAAGTGGTTGAAAAGTAGCGTAGATGGAGAAGATGATAAAACAAAAAGTATCTAAGAATTTTATAAATTTTGTAACAGAGTCAATTTTAAATTTAATAAGTGGATATTTTTGTCAGATATAAATTTTTTATGTATAACGTCAATTTAATTTTTTTAGTTAATTTTATCGGCCGTCAAATCTTTGATAGTTAAAAATAATTATTTATTCATGTATTTTTATAAAATTTAAAACTTTTTGTGATACTTGTTATTTAAATTTTTAAAAATTTATAAAGTATTTTACAATAATTAATAACATTATTTTTGAATTTATTTAATAAAATATAGGTTGAGAACAAAGTTAGACACAACGACATATTGTATTTAGCCGAGTCAACTAAATTAATAAAAAAAAAGAAAAAATTACAAATAGGTTCTTTGACTTTTTGTCTCGCAGACTTAAATTCCCGACCTTCACAAATTTTGGACAGATGAGTTCTTCCGTCCAATTGCCTCCGTCAGACCCAACGAAAAAGTCTGACGTGGCTCCATTCTGATGACGTGACATGACGGATTAACACGTGGACTGCTGACTGGAAGGGTACTTTCAAAAATTGGACAACTAAGTCCCTGTACCTAAAAACTGCGTCATTTTGTTTTGGCCCTAAACCTTAAATTGATTGCGTTTCTTTTTGGAGGCTAATGGTGAGGAGCTCTACCTGCATCAATCATGATTGCTAATGGAGCATCATCAACCATGCATGAATGACAAGGTGCTCCACTTGACCCACAACCATCTCAAGTTAGGCCAGGACCAAGTACAGCAACTACCAAGGAGACATTGGCAACATCAAGTACAGCAACAACAAGACTATTCAAATTCATTTCTAATGAATATTTAGATTAAACGGCATATTCAGAGTGAACCTCCCCTACATCTTCACTCCCATAAACAATAAACACAGTAGCTGCCGGTTGGTGATTTGTTAAATCTAATTTGGTACATTTCATTTGAATCTTCTTATGATGTTATTTTTATGCATAAAGTTGGTTCATTTACCAAGCTATTACTCAATGTCATGTGGCGATTATGTATATTGCTGGTGTCTGGTGAGTTATTTTTGAAAATCATAATCAAATTGTCACTTATAGTTTGATATTTATATGTTAAATTCTTAATGCTTCAGAGGAAGAGTTTGATACATATGCAAAAGTTGTTGTGAATGCGGCTGGCCCATTTTGTGACTGTGTAAGGAAAATGGCCAACGAAAAGGCACAAGAAATAATTGCTCCTAGTAGTGGTGTACATATCACACTCCCTGGTTACTATTCTCCGGAGGAGATGGGCTTAATTGTTCCTAA
The DNA here is from genome assembly GCF_000816755.2 of Arachis ipaensis. NCBI lineage: Eukaryota > Viridiplantae > Streptophyta > Magnoliopsida > Fabales > Fabaceae > Arachis > Arachis ipaensis. Next base: position 24,443,323 of record NC_029790.2, on the reverse strand, counting down.
AACTAAGGATGGACATGTTGTTTTCAAGCTGCCTTGACATGGGCCAGGTGGAGCACCTTGTCATTCCTGGCCTGACTTGACGTTGATGATGCTCCATTAGCAGCCATGGTTAATGCAGGTAGAGCTCTTCACTATTAGTTTCCAGAAAGAAACGCAATCAATTTAAGAATTAGGTCCAAAGTAAAACGACGTAGTTTTTAGGTACAGGGACTTATTTGTCCAATTTTTGAAAGTATCATTCTAGTCAGCAGTCTACGTATCAATCCATCATGCCACATTATCAGAATGGAGTCACATCAGACTTTTTTGTTAAGTCTGACGGAGGCAATTGGACGGAAGGACTTATCCGTCCAAAATTTATAAAAATCGAATATTTAAAAATATTTTTAAATATTCAGAAACAAAAATATCCACAAAACAAAAGATCATAAACCTATTCGTCATTTTCTCTAAAAAAAATATGCGCGTCGTTATATATGTAACGTCTAACATGTATCAAATGCACGCACACGATAATTTATTGAAGTGTTCCTGCTCCATAAATGTGTATCGAAACTCGAAAGAGTTACGCTTTTTGCCGTTTTGCGAAATTTCTAATAAAGTAATAAAATTGTTTCTAGTAAAAGATGTTTGTGATAAAAAGAAAAAGAAAAAGAAAAATGAAATTGAAGAAATCTGGATTTGACGGATCAACAATTTAATAAGAGCCAAATATAATGCAAAAAAGTGTCCTTTGCAGAATCCAAGTTAACCAAATGAGGCAAGTGGATCTAATTGGATCATAACAAAGGTAAACAAAAGTTACACACTTCCCTTTAAATTCGATACATTTTACTGACCCATTTTGACATTGTGGGCTCATAAGCCAGAAAATATTATAAAAAATCAGGAATTGATTTTATACTCTTCAATTAAAATTTTGTTGTGTATTTTACTATTTTGAATATTGCTTTTTACATGTTCCTATACAAAATAGGAAAAAGAAATGCCATCAGAATCCAATATAGATATATAATATATGAAATAAATCACTCCATTTTAGGAAAAGATAATATTTTTAGATTGTGATGAACCAAGACAAGAGACAGTTTCAACCTAGCTTGCTTTCTTTTTTATCTTTTCAATCTCGTTTCATGGATTACTTAGCAAATTGGGAAGGATCACATCATCTATATTTATAGCACTATAACCAGCTAGCTAAATATCCATTCATCATTTGTTCCCTCCATCATCAAGGTTCGTACTACCGCTATCTATCTGAAACATTCTCTTTAAATGTTTTCTCTAATGATATTATTCAGTGTTAGTGCTACTGCTACATTATGTCCAATTTCATTGTTCATACATATTTTAATGATTATATGTGTTTCTTGTTCAGATAAAGAGAGAAAAACATCTTTTATTTCCAAATAATTTTGACCAAAACAAAGGTTAAGGCTTAATGGCACCTAATGAAGACTCAGCAACAAAATTAACAGCACTTGTTGTGGATGATGATAGACAAGTAAGGATGATTCATCAGTGGATGCTGAACAAAGTTGGAGTGAAGAATCAGGCAGCGGAGAATGGAAAAGAAGCCGTACAAATTCATTGCTCTGGTCAAGGATTTGACCTCATTCTCATGGACAAGGAAATGCCTTTGATGAATGGCATTGAGGTAGTAATAATAAATTAATCATCTGATTTATTCAATACTTAACCTATCAAAATAATATGCATGGCCAATTACATTGAGACATAATTCTTGCACATTCTTCATATATAGGCAACAAAGGAACTTCGTTCAATGGGCATTTGTAGCAAAATTGTTGGGGTGTCATCTCACTCAGAGGAAAAGCAAATACAAGAATTTATGGAAGCAGGGCTTGATGATTATCTAGTCAAACCTTTGAACATGGCTAAGCTGCGTTCAATTCTTGATAATATCATGTGATTACCAGAACTCGTAATTGATGCAAGAGACCACTCCCTACCTTTTGAGTTTTTTGTGGGTTGAATAGAAAATGACCAATGCAATTGCCAGTCTAATTATTACTTATAGAACTACAATAATGATGGTTTCCTGTGTAGACAAAAATAGAGAGCAAGCGTTGGTCAAAAATCCGTTTTACTATGGTAATTGAAACATTTTTGTGTGTAAAACAACCAAATTTTCCTTTAAGTTGCAAAAGAATATCGATTGTTCCTGATGCTAACGGTTCAGCTCTATCAGACACAATTGATAACCGGTAAATCTTCGATACAATTAGTACATATTTAAATTTCTGTAAGTTTTGTAAAATTACACGTAAAAAATGTACAATACAATACTACTCATCCACATGGAAGATCCATAGAAAAATTTGAGGAGCTAACAATTTCATCATTCCTAGTGCACATGATATTCTGCCGGAAAGGTTGGCATTAGCCCCAAGAATGCTTGGGGTCAAGTACCTCTTACTTGGTCACTCTTTTATTTGTCTTCCCCTCGGCAGTTACCATCTAGTGATAGAGATTGCAAGTGGTGACTTCATAATCCAATCATTTTTCTTCTTCCTCGGAATCCGACTTTGCGAACACTGGCTCAGGTTGAGTATCTGCATATGCTGGAGCAATGAATTTTGGATCCTTTGCTGCTGCGTCAGCATATTTCAAGATGGCTTCCCTTGGATCCTCCTCCATCCATGTCTCCTTGATCATACCTCCTTGCTGCAATTGCATGAAAATATAAGTACCTTGCATTTTCATATTCTGAAGCATGAACCCGTTTAAGTCTAAGAAAAATTATGAGAAACACATGTCGACAAATACCTTCATAAGATACTGGGTTAGTAAGCTTCCTTGACTTGCACCGACCCGTCCACCAAAGCCAGGTCCTGTTATGGGAAGTTCAGGCTTGTGGGACTTCAATGGATCCTTTAATACTTTCTCCCGTTGACGCTTACGGCTTGGCTGATCTCTAAACAGTGGTAAGGCATGGGGATTGTGAATGACAGGCTTTGCCTCAAAATCGTCGATTGATTTTTTCCTTGGTGCACGTGCAACACAAACAAGGGCTCCTCTTTCACTGATGGTGGGATCATATAGTATGTGAGTCCCTCCTTGGTTTTTATCACCAACCGTTGCAAAGATCTTCAGAAAAGAAAAGCAGTTCAATAAAATTACTAAGTATAAACACCAAAAATGTCCTCCTTAAAGTAAAAATAAAGCAACACAAGAATGTAATTTATGGGAAGTTGGAAGAAAACTGCAAAATGTTACCTGATTCAGTTTAGGATGCCAACAACACCGAACAACACTACAAGAGGGGGATATGCCGACTCTTGAAACAAGTTCAAGGTTTGCTCTATCAAAGAAGCACAATAAACCCCCAACTGTGCTCTCTCTTTCAACAGATGTTCCAGTAAAAAATAGATTCTCACCAGGACTGAATGCAATATTTGTTTGTCCGTAATTATTTGGAAGATCCTCAAATACCTTCAATGCTTCCTTTGTTTTACGCATATCCCAAACCTGAGACATATTTCATTGGTTGGTGAGAAGTTGAGAAGATTAGTTAACAACAGATGGATTCCTTATAAAGCAAGAAAACAGAAACAAATGAAGATAAGATTTTTGTGAGATATAATGGTTCACATACCTTCAGTGAACCATCAAAGCTTCTTGACAATAGGATATTCCCATCACTAGAAAATTTCAGACCAGTAATATCATCTGAATGACTTTTTTCAATATGTATATCTGGCCTACTCCCCCACCCAGGCTTAATGCTCCAAACCTGTGAAAATCAATGGGAATTCCAAGGAATATAAGGAGAAAACCAATGTTTTTTCTAGCTTAAAAAGCTAAAAGAGCGAATGTATATTGACTTTATTATAAGTGAAAATCTTTTTACCTGTATAGAACCATCTCCTATACCACCAGCAATGCGTTTACCATCATGGTCCCATGCACATGTGGTTACAGGAACTCTTCCAGGCCTTGCAAGCTTTGGTTTAATTACCTATCCTTTGAAACTTAGCAGTGTGAGTTCAACAACGTGAATGAAATGTAAATTATTATGTTGTAAAACACAAATGATCACAACTCCATTCACACATACATAAGATGTCTCATGCATTATATCCAGTATAATTGGGTAAAGAACTGGAAATACATTAGCTGAAAATCCTGAGTCTCACAAAAACCACAAAAAATAATAATAATTAAGAAAAGGGCAATCTCATCAAAAGTAAGTACTTGCCTACTTGGTAAAAAATTGAAGCATAAAATTTCCCTCTGCATTAAGTACTTAAACAGAGCAACAAATAGACAATGCCAATAACCTTTTCATAACAATAGGTGAAATATCAGTCAATAATTCTACAAGAAATATATAAAGAAGCAGATGCTTTTGGCCTCATTTGTTTAGAGAGCTTCAATTTTTATTTCAAAAATCTATCGAAAAGATATATGGTAGTAAATGCGTTTTGAAAAAAATTATGAGATATGATATTGACCATGCATACAATTTGTCATTGAAGATGACGAGGAAGCAGAACTTGTCCAAACCTGCTTCTGACTTTTGAAGTCATTTACATCCCATATTCGCAGTGATCCATCCTCTGATGATGTTAAGATTGTCTCTTTAGTTTTTGGATGCCACTCTCCACATGTCAATCCAGATATGTGGCCCTTGGTATTCTTTAGATCACGAATATACATGTCTCCCTTCATAAACTCTCCCAAAGTAAGCCCATCGCGATCATAAATCTGCAACAGAAGAAATATATACAATCAGTCAAATGAAAAGCACTAAAGCATCATTTAAGTCAACAGATATGATGTAACGTGCTTACCTTTGCTTGAGCTGATCCAGTCACACACAAAAACCGATCTGCTGTTGGACTCCAGCTTAAGTTGCGAACTTGATGACCTTCAGCGGGCTCCAGTTGTCGAAACGATTGCAAACGAGCATTCATTCCTTGAAAATCGTACATCCGCACTGAGTAATCATAACTTCCAGAAAGCACTCTAGATCCAGTGTGATCTACAGCAAGAGCTGACACAACCTGTTAACAGTTTTCCCAATGTTATCATTAATATATTTCTTTACATTTCACTACAAAACAGCTGTTGATTCCCTTCACATTCTTATAATTCAAAATAAAGTAACATACTCATTCACGGTGTCTGCCTTCTAATGGATTTTACTCTAAACTTCTATACTACTGAAGTTTAAGTTACTCGTAGTAATTGTGAAACCTCTCTGGATTATTCGGCTTGCAATAGAACCCTAACACTTTCTTTTCTCTGCAGTATATTATTATAGACTTAAGCTACTGCCACAGCTAGCATCAAATCATGCTTCCTAGATTATAAAATTTTTTTAGGAAACACTTTAAATGCATAATCAAGGGATACAAAGCACACAAAAGCAAATAATCAAATTAAACCATTTCTTCTCCATTCACAATTTGTTACGCTAATTCCCAAATTAAACCCACAAACACACGTTAAGAGAGAGAATACCTTGGTGTGGCCCTTGAGGACAATCTCGTTGCTAAGTGGAATACGGAACCGGTTCCCCAACTCATCTCCATTGGAATCATCGTCGTCGTCGGAGTTCAAATTGTTACCAGACGGCGGCGGGGGCGGTCCAATCATATCGTCGTCTTCGTCCTCATCCGCCCCCGAACCCACCCCGGTAGGTGGAGGAGGAGGCGGCCCCACCATGGCGCCATCGTCGTTATCATCCTCTGCTGTCGGAGGCGGAGGTGGCGGCGGGCCAATCTCAGAACCGCCACCACGATCAGCAAGTGTAGGGGTAGGGTTTTTAGAGGAGCGTAGGGAATTGAGCCATTCCTTAGAAGAAGAAGAGAGAGAAGGAAGAGCGCTTGCGGTTGCAAGCTTCGAAGAAGAAGAAGAAGAAGGAGGAGGATTGGTATTAGATCGACGCGTGGCGTTGTGGATGGCTTCGAGAGGGGTCTGAGACTTGGATTGCTTGCCGAAGCTGAGAGGAAACTGAGCCCTAACGCCGTCGTATATGTCAGCTTCGTCCTCCATTTTAACTTTGATTTGCCCAACTGATGTCTCGTTTATTGGTGTGCTCAACCGCCATCAAAGACGCACTGCATACACACAGCGAATTTTTTTTGGGGTATTTTGGGTTTATGGGCCTCCATCTTTGCCGCTTGTCAGCCCTGTTAACTTTTTCTTACCACATTGCCCAACTATTCAAGAAACGGTCAGAAACAAGATTTCGAGAACTGTATCGGTCATTGGGCCGATACCGTAACTGGTTCGATAGTTTAATACTTCAATTGGAATTGAATAGTGATTAAATCGATTNNNTATAATTAATTTCAAAAAAAAATTTACGACTAAAGAAGCAATGGAGGAGTACTCACTAGAAAAGAAAAGACAACTGAACAACAGACATGTCCGTAAGAAAGTGACAGCCGAGCAGTTAAACGAAGGTGACGGTGATGAAAACAAGCGAGTAGAGAAGTTCGCGTTTTGCGTGAGACGGAGTGAGATCATAGAGAGAGCGCTTAAAGAGAGAGAAGTCGGGTAGAGACGTCCGCAACGGCGACGAGAACAAGGCAAAGCAAACGTCCACAACGGGAACGAGAACAAAGTCCAGAGACCTTCGCGACAACGACAGCGCGCTCTGTATGACGGTACCCTCTAGCCGAGGAGAGGAGTTTAGCGATGATAATAGAGAAGGTGGTTACAAGGGTTGCTAATGGTGAGTGTGAAGTGGCTACTAAGGTTGCGCTATTTAAGATTTGGTTTAATTCGTTTATGAGGAAAGAAAGGGCGAGGGGGTGTTGCGTCTTTTTGGGCTTTCTGTTTTTTTTTTTTCTTTTTTTTTGTTCAAAACGACAACATTTATGTTAAATAGCGAATTAGGCCTTAAAAAATCGGTCCGGTTTATCCAATTTACCAGTTAATTACCGATTTAGTTATTTTTTTACCAGTTTTTTGTAAGATGATTTTTGAGAATGATCGAATCGGTTAAAGAACTAATTTCGGTTAACCTAATCGAACCAATAGATTCAATCCAATTCGATTTTCAGAATTTTGGTCAAAAAACAATAAATCCATTGACCAAAATTGTTTAAAGTTAAAACCGGATCTTAAGAGCAACTCCAATGCTAAGAAATAGAGTTCATCTTCTGACATATGGGGACTCAATTACCATTGGAGTGAAAAGGGAAGGAGGGCTCTTCACGTGGATCAAGGTTGAGAGTCCCTCTAAACAGGAACTTGCAACAACTAATAAAATCATATCATGTGGTAAGTTAATAAAATAAAAATAAAAATATATTAAATACTTATATATCTATTTAATTAATTATTTATATTAATTATTTAATAATTAATTATAATAATGTTTATAAATTTAGTTTCTAATTTTTATTTAATTTATTTTTTATAACAAATTTTTTATTTTTTGACAAATTAAACACTACTTTTTAAATACCATTGCCATTACTATTACCATTTATTATAGACTCTTTCACAAATATTAAGTTTCACATTTTGTTAAGTCTTGTTTAATATAATTAGCTTAAAGAGTATTAGAAGGTTTGAAATAAAAAAAAAAAAGAAAAGTCTAAAAAGCAAAAAATAAATTTATAATAAAGCTATGCACCAATAAATAATTAAAAGTAACAAGAAAAAAAAATATAAGTAAAATAATAAAAATAAGTAGTGCAGTAGTTACAATTTTCTTATATTTTTAATGGTTAAAAATTCAAATCCCACATGTTAGTATGTTACATAACATTTTAAACTTATTTCTAACCGGCAAAATTCACCTGCTCATGCGCAACTTGGATCAAATCTGAATGTGTTAGAATAAAATCCTAATATCAGGTGGACTGTGGACAACAAAAAAGAGGGAAAAACCTTGGACTTCTTTGTATATAATGTAGTTAAATAATTCTATAGAAATATTATAATAAAAAAATAAAATAAAATTAA
>NC_029790.2:24419035-24435269 GCF_000816755.2 Arachis ipaensis | reverse complement strand
TAATATTTATATACAAATATATTCGTAACTAATTTTAGTAGTTAATTTTAGTATATGAATAGTATTTTTGTTAATTTTAATATAGGTTTAATTTTAATATCATTAATCAAAGTCCTAGCTAGTATGGTTCACATGACATAATCAATGATATCATCCAATTCAATATGTTTAATGGTTTGTCCATATGATAAGTTGATAACATGACATTAGATTGATTATTAGCACAATCTTGCTTTTTATCGATATTCCTCCAATGAAACATAAGAGAATAAGTAACCGAAAATTTCCAATATAGTGTTGAGTTGACCCTTTTGAAAAAGACAAATGCCAAGTTACAGGAATCATTGTCACTAATATAAATATATAATGCTGGCACTCGTCACTAGTGATACCTCTCATAAGTAGCAGCCCATGTGAATGTATCCATAGTAATTGGTCACTCTTTTTTTTCCCCAAAGATATTTTAAATTTCATTAATGAAAAATAGCACATCCGTCCATTACATCTAGGACAAAGAAGAAAGAAAGGTGGTATTGACCAAACAAGAGACTTCAATAATAATAATGAAAATAAAGCTTGTGTTTTTCTTAAAAGAGAGATTAATACAAGTTTATGGAGTATTATTAACAGTGATGGTATTAAATCATGTTTACATATATATAGCCAAACACTAGAATCAAGGAACTACTACAAGTCCACAATATTACATATACTTAAACTTCTTGTCTTCTTCACCAAAACTATTACATTGTTTTTATGTTGTTTTTCTCTTGAAATATAATCCGAAACATTTGGTTTAGTTTCTACTCTGAAGTACAATAATAATCATAATGGATGAAGGAGGTAGTTCCAGAGCGGGAATTCGTAGGATCAGTAGTACTACTTTTAGAGAGAGTTTCAAGAACATGTTCATAGAAAGTTCTTCATCACTTTGGAGTAACGATACCACCGGCGTGGAGATGTTTCCCAACAACTTCTCTTTTCACCAAGAAGATGAGGAAGATGATGAGGAAGCTCTCAAATGGGCTGCCATTCAGAAACTACCTACGGTTGCGCGGATGAGGAGAGGATTGCTGGCCACCCCCGAAGGGGTGGCCGACGAGGTGTGCATACCAAAACTTAGGTTGCAAGAAAGAAGAGCTTTGCTTGAGAGATTGGTTAGAGTTGCTGGTCAAGAGGATACAGAGAAGTTCTTCCTCAAACTCCAGGATCGTATTGAAAGGTAATAATTAAGAAAGTATTTCTTTCAATATTTTGATTATGAAAAATGTTATTTGTGTATATATATTATTTAACTTATTTTTAATATATATTTTTATTTTAATATGTATTTTATATTAATAATTAATTTTAATAGTTAATTTTAGTATACATCTAACATAATTATTTTATTATTTATTTTCAAAACTAATAGTTTTTTAGTCGATGCCATGAAAAATATGAGCATGGATAATTTTAAACATCTAAAATGTAAATTAACTCAATATTCACTAAAATAGATTTTTTTTTTTCCAAAAATTATCCTGTGTGATGGAAGAGCTATCGTATTAGTTTATATTTTCCATAGTTAAAATATTATCATTCATCTTTTTGTCAGAGAAAATAGTTTACTATAAGATTATAGAGTAAATTATTATTAATTAAATTTAATAAAGACGTCTTTTGTCGTGAAAAATGTTAGGATTTAATACTTTTTATTAATATTAATCAATATTTTAAATTAATATTTTATTTTTATATTATTGTAATTTAAGATTTAAAGTTTAAAATTTAGTATACAAATATTTTTGTTAACTAAATATTAGTTAAAAAATGATAAATTTTGATAGTGATGTATCATTACTGTTTTGTTATTGGATTTCATGGATGATCTCTATCTTTTTCTTCTTACTTCAGGGTTGGTATTACTCTTCCAACAATAGAGGTCCGATTTGAGCATTTGAAGGTGGAAGCAGAAGTTCATCTAGGAACTCGAGCTTTGCCTACCTTCGCTAACTTCATACTCAATATAGTGCAAGTAAGATATGCATGGAAATAGATTTTTTTTTTTTCATTCAATTGTTTTATCAAGTGTGATATTTTATTATATACTTTTTAAGTGAAAATATTTTATTTCATATGAAGGAATTCTAATACACATTTTCTGTTTATGAATAGGGTTTACTAAGAACCCTTCATGTAATTCCCACCAGAAAGCAACAGATAACTATTCTCCAAGATGTCAGTGGAATTATAAGGCCAGCCAGGTAATAAAAGTATAGAAATTATTGTTCCAATTAATGATATTGACATTAACACTGATAACTTACTTGACATGTAACAATTCCACTTGTTCATCTACAGAACAACATTGCTTTTGGGGGCCCCTGGCTCTGGGAAGACTACACTCCTCTTGGCTTTGGCAGGAAAACTTGATTCAAAACTAAAGGTTAAATTTTAATGTCTACTTCGGATGAATTTTAAAATATTATAAATGAAACTAAGTGATTGTACAAGTTCTTGGAGCACATGAGATGAATCTAATTATGAAGATGTGACTTATTGTTGATCAGTTCAATGGTAAGGTTACTTATAACGGTCATGAGATGAATGAATTTATACCTCAAAGAACAGCTGCATATGTCAGTCAGCATGATCTTCATATTGGAGAAATGACTGTTAGAGAAACACTAGCCTTCGCAGCAAGAGTACAAGGAGTCGGAATTCGTTATGGTTAGTACACAACACATACATGATTTTGTTTCTTTGTCAAGAAGAGTTCTATCTAATGCAAAATTGAATAAAGTGCTAAAATATGTTTGGCATTTATATATGTATAGACTTGCTACAAGAGGTGTCTAGAAGAGAAAAAGAAAAAAATATTACTCCTGATCGAGATGTTGATGTCTATATGAAGGTATACTTGTTTTCATTGCATCCCTTAGTCTTTTCTTAAATTTTGTTGAAGATAATGTTAGCTATTGTACAACATACTTGTTGAAATTCGACAATTCTTATATTTTAGCTATAAGAAGACAACGAAGTTTCGTTACACTGGTTTATATTTTGAGATGTGTTATTTGTAAGAATTTTTGCAGTTATATTTTTATGATATTGAGGTTGATCAACTAGTTAAACTTTTGATTTATTATGATCAGGCTGTAGCAACAGAAGGCCAGAAGACAAATTTGATTACAGATTTTATTCTAAAGGTAAAAGCTATTTCACTGTAAAGTTTTCTCTGGTAATCATGAAGTCATTTTGTGTTTATTTTTTGATTGTTTTAATTCATGTTTTCAGGTTTTGGGACTAGAAGTATGTGCTGATACTATTGTAGGAAATGCAATGCTAAGAGGTATTTCTGGTGGGCAAAGAAAACTTCTTACAACAGGTAAAACAAGAACAAGCTAGATTTCAATCATTAATGTCTAATTATCATAAACATGAATCTAATTTTAGAAAAAAGTGTATATATACAAATATAGGAGAGGTGCTGGTTGGATCAGCTAGAGCTCTTTTCATGGATGAAATATCTACTGGTTTAGATAGCTCAACAACTTTTCGAGTTGTGAACTCAGTGAAGCATCTCATCCACTCTCTTAAAGGAACTGCCGTTGTCTCACTCCTTCAACCAGCACCAGAGACTTACAATCTTTTTGATGACATTATTCTACTCTCTGATGGCCACATTGTATATCAAGGTCCCCGTGAACATGTTCTCGAATTTTTCGCCTTCATGGGCTTTAAATGTCCTGAGAGGAAAGGAGTTGCAGACTTTTTGCAAGAAGTAATAAATTTGAATAATGTGTTTCTGTATCCATAATCTGCATTATTTAATTTGATCTACACAAATTTATTATGATATGTTATAATAGGTGACATCAAGGAAAGATCAGGAACAATATTGGGTACACAAAGATCAACCTTATGAATTTGTGACACCAAAAGAGTTTGCTGAAGCACTGCATTCATTCCATGTTGGGATAAGCATTGATAATGAACTTGCTACACACTTTGACAAGTCTAAAAGCCACCCAGCTGCTTTGGCAACCAAACTTTATGGCATAGGAAAATGGGAACTCTTAAAAGCATGCTTCTCTAGAGAATACTTACTAATGAAGCGCAATTCATTCATTCACATCTTCAAGCTTTGCCAAGTAAGTTTTGTTTTGCCATTGCAAGATCATGTTCTTTTTCAGTTAGTCCATTCCTAACTTTATACAACATGCTTTAGATTGTTGTAGTGGCCTTCATTGTAATGACGATTTTCTTCCGTACTAATATGCATCGAGATTCTGTGGTTGATGGTGGTATATATGTTGGTGCAATGTACTATTGCATTCTTCTGATTGTGCTAAATGGATTTGCTGATCTTACTGTGACAATTTCTAAGCTTCCTATGTTTTACAAGCAAAGAAACCTTCTCTTCTTCCCTTCATGGGTATATGTTCTCCCTGAGTGGATCCTAAAGCTTCCCATAACTTTCACAGAAGTGGGAATTTGGGTATTTCTTACTTACTATGTAATTGGTTTTGATCCAGATGTTGGAAGGTAAAACAGCTCTATTTTCAAATCTTTACATGCAATACCCAATTTCAATTCTAAGTTGCTTACATGGTTGCATATATTTCTCTACTTTGTGCAGATTCTTTAGGCAATTCCTTCTTCTTGTACTTGTTAACCAGATGGCTACTGCCGTATTCCGATTTATTGCAGCACTTGGTAGTAAAGTGGCTTTCACAATTGGCTCATTTACATTGAGCATCCTTGTTATAGTGAGTGGTTTCATCTTGTCAAAAGGTATAATACATACCAAAAGTTATTTTTATTTGAGAAACATCAATGTTTCTTTCTTCACTTATTGCTTACCTTTAGATTTTGTTTATAAGAGAAAAATGCCAAGATCTAGAGATAGAGATACAAAGTTACAAACGATTTCAAGAATTTTCTGTCCCTATTTTTGTCTATATCTCCATAACCAAATATCTTATTGTTCTACATTAACTTAATTTTGTTTGCTTATTTTCTTTACTTGATGAACACAGATAATATGAAAAAATGGTGGTTATGGGGATTTTGGGCATCGCCTATGATGTATGGACAGAATGCCATTGTAAATAATGAGTTTCTAGGCAAGAAATGGAGACACGTAAGTCTAATTTAGATCAAGTCATTCCATCTCTTCACCAATGAAATTGTGTTTTCACAAAATGATACAAACCATATAATATTTGGATATATTTTCTGATGCAAGGTTCTGCCTAACTCCACAAAACCACTAGGAATTGAAGTTTTGAAGTCCCGCGGATTCTTCACACAGTCAAATTGGTATTGGATAGGTGTTGGGGCATTGATTGGATATACAATAGTGTTCAACATTGGTTACATCCTTGCTCTTGCTTTCTTGAGTCGTGAGTTCCTTCGCACCATTTTTCACAGCAATCAAGCTCTTATATAGTAGGTGGACTAATGTTACAAATTGATCATGCAGCAATTGTGCAACAACATGGTGTTAAGTCAGAGCAATCGAAAAGCAATGAGCAGAATCATGGAGGTAACAATGCTCAAAAAGAAGGTGGAGTGGAGAACAATCATAACAGAAAGACAGGAATTATTCTTCCTTTTGAACCATGTGCCGTTACATTTGATGAAATAACTTATTCTGTTGATATGCCACAGGTGTGGAAAAGCACTTTGATCATAGTTCTTAGTTATTTTGAAACTATAATTTTACTGAATTCTTGCACTGAATTATAGGAAATGAGGATCCATGGTGTTCTTGAGGACAGATTATGCCTTTTAAAGGGTATCAACGGCACTTTTCGGCCCGGGGTTCTTACTGCTCTAATGGGTGTTACTGGTGCTGGCAAAACAACTTTGATGGATGTACTCTCTGGTAGAAAAACTGGTGGATATATCGGCGGAAGCATCACGGTTTCTGGTTATCCAAAGAATCAAGAAACCTTTGCAAGAATTTCTGGATACTGTGAACAAAATGATATCCACTCGCCAAACGTCACTGTATATGAATCATTGGTCTACTCAGCATGGCTTAGATTGTCTGCCGAAATCAATGCTGAAACCAGGAAGGTTAACCACAAATCTCGACTCCATGCAAAAGAGACAAAAAAAAAAAGTTGATCTCGTTTATCACTTTACTAAGTTTGGAAATGACTAATTCTTGCAGATGTTCATTGAAGAAGTCATGGAACTTGTGGAGCTGAATCTAATAAGGAATGCAATAGTTGGATTGCCAGGTGTTAACGGTCTCTCAATGGAGCAGCGCAAAAGGTTGACTATTGCAGTTGAGTTGGTGGCTAATCCTTCTATAATATTCATGGATGAACCAATTTCTGGGCTTGATGCAAGGGCTGCTATCATTGTTATGAGAGCAGTTAGGAACATAGCAGATACCGGAAGAACAGTAGTTTGCACCATTCATCAACCTTGCAGTGATATATTTGAATCTTTTGATGAGGTCCAGTAGACAGAGTAAAATGTTGTGGGAACTAGCAAATTTAATTTTTGTTCTCTTTCATTAATTTGTTTCTAATATTTAATTTTCACAAGTGCAGCTTTTCCTAATGAAAGTAGGAGGACAAGAAATATATGTGGGGCCACTTGGATACCATTGTTCTCATTTAATCAATTACTTTGAGGTAGCACTTAAAAATTTAGGAACGTTGTAGTTTTATCTTGCTAAAGTATTCACTCATGTTAACACTTCTTCTCTTAAAGGAAATACAAGGTGTCAGCAAGATTAAAGATGGTTATAATCCAGCTACATGGATGTTGGAAGTAACTTCTTTAGCAAAAGAAATGGAATTGGGAATTGATTTTGCTCAGGAGTACAAAAATTCATCGCTATATAGGTATTTTTCTCTTTTGTATAAATATTCAAATGGTTATTTATCTAAACTGGCCCATGTCATTTGTTTCAGGAGAAACAAAGAACTTATTAATGAATTAAGTATCCCAGTTCAAGGTTCTAAGGACCTTTATTTTCCTTCCAAGTATTCGAGGTCCTTTTTCACACAATGCATGGCTTGCTTATGGAAGCAACATTGGTCTTATTGGCGCAATCCTCCATACACTGCTATAAGATTTCTCTACACCATCGCTGTTGCCCTGTTGTTTGGAACCGTCTTTTGGAACCTTGGCTCCAAAATGTAAGACAGACAAAATTGGAAAACTAACAAAATCTAATTTATAAAGCTCTTTATATATTTGTTTTCATGTTCATGTATAACATTATATTCCATAATCATTATATTGCAGTGAAAAACGACAAGATCTTTTCAATGCTATGGGATCCATGTATGCTGCTGTTCTTCTTCTTGGTATTAGGAATTCTAGTTCAGCACAACCATTGGTGTTCGTGGAAAGAACAGTGTTCTATAGGGAAAAAGCTGCTGGCATGTACTCAGCTTTTGCATATGCTTTTTCTCAGGTAAGTAATTTAAAGGGTAAAAAACGGCATTAAGCCATTGGAGGAAACATTTTACACAATTCAGCCAAAATCAATTTTGATACGCCATTCAACCAAAGCAAAATTTTATATAATTCGAATCTATACGTTTCGAATTATACTTGTATGTAGTTCGAATTGATTAAACTCGAATTACATGCATGCATGAAGTCCAAGTAGTTCGAAACAACTTGTCTCGAATTACACAAGAAAAATTCGAATCAAATCAATTCGAATTACTAAGAAAGAGTGACGTTACATGTAGTTCGAATCATATTAATTCGAATTACTAAGGTTTGATAATTCGAAATTAGTTGATTCCAATTATATATATATAGTGCGAATCAAGTTGATTCGAATTACTATGAAGCAGAGCTCTATATATATGCTGTAAACGTGAGTTGCTCTCAACAGAGAGGTGAGATGGCTAGTGAGGATAGTTTTCTAGTGCTGGTACACCACAGAGGATCGATTAAGAGAAAAACTTGGTCCGGTGTGAAGTTTACCGATAAGGATCCTCTATGTATTATCGTGAGGCCTACGACGAGCTACGATGCCCTCGTTAGCTCTGTGCTGGTGAAGCTTGGTCTGGAAGGAGTGAAAAGGGTTAAGAAGTTTTTCTATCGCATTTCAACCACGGTGCTCTATGATACCGTGAAGTATGATTGTTTCACGATCGGGAGTGATGAGGACTTGCAGGTCATGTTTCATTGTCGCAGGCAGTTTCCCGAGGTGAGGACACCAGAGCTGTTGGCAAAGTTGGTTGACGTGGTATCCAGCTCGGGTGGTTCGAATCGGAATACCAACACTATAGCGACGGTGGCCAGTTCAAGCTCGAGACCTGCGATTGCTTCATCCTTCGTCCCTGTGTATGAGCCACCGATCCAGCGTGTCGCCTCCCCTTCGTTCGCTGTTGATCTCAGCAGCAATGTTGGCGATGAGGTTCGACATGGGGTACATCTTCCGACCGAAGTACAGTGTCCTACACCGGCCGGTGTTGGAGAAGGGTTGTTTGATGATCCAGATGATGATGATGTCGAGCCGGATATGATCGCTGACGACAGTGGCGATGATCTTGGAGCGAGTGATCCGAGAGGGGCTACAGGTGGATCTAGTTCTGGCACACAGCAGTACCCACCCCATTTTTCATCGTTGGACCTGGATGCCATGAGGCAGGATGAATATCCTGGACAGGTTGCTGGATTTGGCGCCAGAGATACGGAAGGATCTGCCGGTATGACAGAGTTCCAGGTTGGTCAACAATTTCAGGATAAAGACGAGGCGCTGTTGAGTGTGAAGACTTACAGCATTCGCCGAGGGGTACAGTACAAGGTAGTTGAGTCTGACTATCGCAGGTATGTGTGAAAGTGTTCTGAGTTTGGGAATGGGTGCACATGGTTGATTCGGTTGAGTCTCCGGCAGCGCAAGGGCATCTGGGAAGTCAAACGGTACAACGGACCGCATACCTGTCTCGCCACCTCCATCTCCAGCGACCATAGGAGTTTGGACTACCATGTGATAGCGACGTTCATTATGCCAATGGTGAGGGCTGATGCATCCGTCAATATCAAGGTGCTTCTAAATGCCACAGCCGCACACTTTGGGTTCAGGCCCACGTATAGGAGGGTCTGGATGGCGAAGCAGAAGGCCGTCGCCGTCGTCTATAGGGACTGGGATGAGTCGTACAACAAGCTCCCTAGGTGGGTGTTAGGAGTTCAGTTGACGATGCCTGGTACTGTAGCAGTCCTCAGGACTTGCCCTGTTCGAGTTGGGGGACATGTGGATGAGTCTCAGGCTTATTTTCAGAGGTTGTTCTGGACGTTCCCCCTTTGTATCGAGGCATTTCGTCATTGCAAGCCATTGGTGAGTATTGACGGCACCCATCTATATGGCAAGTATGGGGGAACGTTGCTTGTCGCGATTGCACAGGACGGGAACTCCAACATACTTCCCGTGGCATTTGCACTAGTTGAGGGTGAGAATGCTGAGTCATGGTCTTTTTTTCTCTCCCACCTCCGTCAGCACGTGACACATCAGCTAGGTCTGTTAGTTATTTCAGATAGGCATAACGGCATCAAGGCAGCGCTCGAGGCTCCTGATGGGGGATGGCTACCTCCGACTGCATACCGGGCATTCTGCATTCGACACGTAGCAGCGAATTTCGCTCTCACCTTCAAGGGCAAAGCCGCCCGGAGGCTTCTTGTGAACGCCGCATATGCGAAGACCGAAGTGGAGTTCGACTACTGGTTTGACATTCTGCGTTCTGAGAATCCGGAAATGTGTGACTGGGCAAACCGGATTGAGTATTCGTTGTGGACACAGTATTGTGATGAGGGTCGGAGATTCGGGCACATGACGACCAATACCTCTGAGTGTGTGAATTCAATCCTGAAAGGGGTAAGGAACCTCCCTGTGTGCTCACTGGTGAAGGCCACATACGGAAGGTTGGCGGAGCTATTTGTCCGTAAGGGGAGGGAGGCCGAGGCGCAGCTGGGCACCGGACAACAATTCATTCAATACCTAGTAAAGTGTATCGAGGCCAACCTGAAGACGGCTAGGTGCTTCACGGTGACTGTTTACGACAGGGATAACTCGGAGTACACCGTGGCAGAAACGACTCCGACTGGTTCGTTCTCACTGGGTAGCTACAGGGTCTCACTAGGTTCTCAGACTTGTGATTGTGGATACTTCCAAGCACTTCATTTCCCGTGTCCGCACGCACTGACATGCTGTGCCTACTCACGTGTAACTTGGCAGCCATACGTCCACGAGGTCTATCGCCTTAGTTCCGTTTTCGGTGTCTATCGGATGGGATTTACACCTCCCATTCCGGAAGGTTTCTGGCCACCATATAACGGGCCTACCGTTATACCGGATCCGAACATGAGGCGTGCGAGGGAGGGTCGTCCGAGGTCCACCCGCATACGTACCAACATAGATTAGGCAGATCCGAACCGACCAAAGAGATGTGGCTTCTGCAAGCAACCAGGACACACTCGTCGGAGTTGTCCGCAGGGCGGACGGGCCACCCACACAGGGGGGAATGAATAGGAACGTGTTGTTGTGTGTTTGTATTTGTATTAGTTTCGTCAGATGATTTACTTTCGTCAGTTGTATTTTACTTTTGTTAGAAAGCGATGTTATTGGTATGTTCAGTTGTTATTTTTTAGTGATGAAAGTTGTATTTCGTACCACATATGTATGTTGAATGTCTTTCTAAGTAAGGAATTAAGTTACATTGGCAAAATACACATTCTGTCGAAGTGACTAATACAAAATACAATAACATCAAAGTAACTGCTCCATGAAGTAATGACCTAATGAAATCAGACATAACACCGATGACAGAAAAAAAATAATAGAAACATAAGACGACGACATACACCACGATCCCCCAATCATCTAAAGAGGTGCGAGCCAGTGAAACAACGGCGTGGAACCCGTGTCCTGTGACCTCTCCGTATAAGCGGCTCCTCATCCTCAATCTCGTCCTTGTCGTCATCCGGAGCAGGATGTGTGGGTGTCCTGGGCGGGACATGCACGGGCCTGGATGATGACGGCCCAGCAACTGAATGTGATCCAAGAGTATGTGCGGATGCTGGTGTCCCACCCAGGGCAAAAGTCTGCACAGGAGGCACCGTGGGAGGCTCGTTCAAATCTACATCTAACGGTGCCTGTGTCCCTGTCGTCTGACCCCGTCCTCGGGCAGCGTCATCCTCCTGCATGATGGTCCGTATATCATCAAGGAAATGTGGTCCACCGAACTCGGCGACAATCCCATCACCGGCAAGGAAGTCTGGAAACATGGATCCCGGACTCACCCATGGCGTACTCTCCTGAAGTGTGTGATCGTCACCGGGAACACCGACAAAGTAATCTCTGAGCGGTCCTCCCCCAAGCTCAGCGTCAGTGTGACTCGAGGGATCTCCCATACCAGATCCATACCACTCACCATCATGCCCTCCCTGATCGGGCCTAGCAACCCCAACTGCAGCACCTCCTCCGGTAGCACCCCGACCACGATCAGGGACATCGTCTCTAGCAGCAGCCTCCCTCCTCCTGCCTCCACGCCCACGTCGTCTCCCGCCCCCTTACCTGCCTCATCACCCTCCTCCATAGCATGATCCAGCCACTGCCACTCACGCTGGCTACGACGTGTCCCGACTCGAGCTCTCCTCTCAACCCGACGCCTGTCAGGGACGTCGTCGACTCGATCCATATCAGGAACTCGGCCGGCACCCCTCTGCGTCGCCTCATCCGGAATAGGAATACCTCTAGGATCCCCAAGTACATCTCTGGTGACAGGAACCTCTTTCTGTGCTGATGCCACCATCCCAAGAACTCATGCGAGGGACCCGGGTCGGCCACGATGTCAAACTGTAAAATGTGCTCCGCACGAGTCTCCCAGTGAAGATGCCAGTACTGCAAGTGGGACGGGAACCAACAGTCACCTCCTCTCCCGTCCTTCGACATCAAGAAGTCGATGTTCAGGGCGGGATGCGGTGGGGGCTGTACGCCGCCGAACTGCGGTAACACTCTATCAACCTGATGCCACTCAACCACCGCAAAATAAATCAGCGACGTCACACACCGCCATAACATCGTATGCCTAGGCTCCAAGACCTCCGGATGGACAACCTGAATGACATCCAGTGCGCTATAGGGCATCCATATAAACTGAAAAAAGCAAATAAAATCCATTTGACGAAGTTGTTAAACCATATAAACTGAACCAACCAGTAAATATACATATGAGCTTAGCGTACTTACATCCCAAGGCTGTAACAAGTCGATCCTAAGTCGAGCATTCTGCACCCGAGGTTCCTTGTTGCTAATCCCAGGATTGTAACCTGCCCACCTGCGTCAGAAGTTAAACATGGAACTACATTCATGAATGAATCTAAAAGCCATGTAATTGCTTGCAAAATTGAAAATAAATACATTAAGGATACATAGGACAAAACAATAGTGGTACCTCGAGGTAAGGGGCCAGCTAAACGCATCATACTCAGGAGGCCTAAAACCAGGAAACCGCCAAAAGATCCAAGACTGAAGTAACTGAAGCGGCCCAGCTAACTTCACGACATGTCTGTTGGCCACTCGGCACATGCACCGGTACAACCATGCTAGTGCCGCCGATCCCCAACTGTAGCCACCCATCTCCTCAAGCCTAGTAACGAAGGGTAGCCATCTGATGTGTATACGATTGCCGGACTTGTCGGCAAACAGCTGGGTGCCCAGCAACATCATGATATAGGCACGGGCAAAGCGCCTAACTGTCTCCTCATCGGCCCCATCGGAGCACTCTCCAAAAGTCTCCTGGAACCAGGTGCAGTTCACTGCGAATTTTTGAATTTGGTTTTCAGGAGATAAAACACCGAGCAAATCATGGAACCACTACCAAGCTGGCCGGCCACCCTCAATGTATAGGTGGAAGTCTGTCAGGCAACCACTAACGTAATGTCCGTCCACTGGCAACCCTAGCTGGTACGCGACGTCCTGAAGCGTGATGGTGCACTCTCCGAACGGCATGTGGAAGGTGTGCGTCTCAGGCCGCCACCTCTCGACGAATGCACTTACAAGGGGCTCGTCTATTCGGAACCATCTGTCGTTCAGTCTCGCAAGATGGTATAATCCGGCCATCTGCAAGTACGGAACGTACCTCTCATCAAGACGCATCCCCTGCTGCTGCCACACGCTAGATATGCAACACCGGGGCTGCGCAGTAGATGAACCGCATAATTAGAACATATTAAAATACAACTAACATATACAATTGACGTCATAAAGAACCAAAAAAGTAATCATGCAATAGAAGATATATTAAAGCAGCGATCAACAATTTAATACATAAACCGCAGACATACACCGATTATACAAACCACATAGAAAAGCAAAACCGCTAACATAATCCACATGCAAAAACCATTAACAAAAACCGCTAACACTAACATAAACCACTATCAAAAAACATTATCAGAAACCACTAGCCTATACCACTATCCTAAACCACTATCCTAAACCACTTACAATAACATAAACCACTATCAAAAACCATTAACAAAAATCACTACCCTAGACCACTATCCTAAACCACTTACAATAACATAAACTACTCCCAAAAACCATTAACAGAAACCACTACCCTAAACCACTATCCTAAACCACTAACAATAACATAAACCACTATCAAAAATCATTAACAGAAACCACTAGGCTAGACTACTATCCTAAACCGCCGACAAAAACCACTATCCTAAAGCACTAACAAATACCACTATCATAAACCGCTATCATCAACCACTACCATTAACCACTAACAACAAACACTATCAACAGCGCAATATCAAAAACCACTAACCTCGTCGTTGATCACCCCGGCGATATGAGCAACACCATCCAAACGATAAGGCCTCCCCGGATCATCCCCCATCGCCTGAATATGCCACTCCGGTCTTTGTCGGTCCGACTCTTGGTCGTTTTCTCTGGGATTTGGTGGGGTAAGAGAGTGAATAAGTGATTCGAATGAACTTGGTTCGAACTCTTTATATAGTCGAAACCCTTGTAATTCGAATCAACTCGATTCGAATTACCAAGCCCAGCCACAATACACGTAATTCGAATCAATTGGATTCGAACTCCCCTGCGCCACGTGCTCTAAGTAATTCGAATTAATATAATTCGAACCATGCATATGAAATTCGAAGCAAATTGATTCGAACTACATTCGAATATTGTTTGTTAGTAATTTGAGACAAGTTGTTTCGAACTACTTGGACTTCATGCATGCATGTAATTCGAGTTTAATCAATTCGAACTACATACAAGTATAATTCGAAACGTATAGATTCGAATTATATAAAATTTTGCTTTGGTTGAATGGCGTATCAAAATTGATTTTGGTTGATTTGCGTGAAATGTTTCTCTAATGGCTTAATGCCGTTTTTTACCCTAATTTAAATTTGTAATTTTAACTTCCTATAATTCGAGTAGTATGTATGAAAAAGGTGTTTATTTTGCTTGTGTTAATATATAATTTAATTAGCTGTTAATATTTTCTTACAGGTTGTGATTGAACTCCCTTATGTCCTTTTACAAGCTGTGGTGTATGGCATTATAGTTTATGCAATGATTGGTTTTGAGTGGACAGTCACTAAGATTTTCTGGTACTTATTCTTTATGTACTTCACTTTCTTGTACTTCACCTATTATGGCATGATGGCTGCAGCAATGACCCCAACTCCACCAATTGCTGTTATACTTTCATCTGGATTCTATCAAGTGTGGAATCTTTTCTCAGGATTCGCAATTCCACGACCAGTAAGTTATTAGGATAATTATGGAGGAAAAATGTTGGTGATATATATAGTGTAAAATATTGTGTCTAGTTATAAATGGTCAAATTCGTCGTGAAAGATCACTCATTTTTTAAATTGGTACCTAAAAAACTTTTTTAATCAAATTTATCTTTCAAAGATTTTAAGTTAGTCATGTTAGTTCTTCTATCACTTCCATTATTAACGGCGTGATGTAACATGTTAAGTGACACCACACTAATTACAGTCCACCTTTGACAGTTAGAGTTGACTGTTAACATAATAAGTTTTTGCAATTAGATAAAAGCAACCCTAAATTGAGGGACTTTGAGGTATTAAAATTTCTCAATTTGAAATTGATTTGATCTAATTTCATAAATTTATCATGTTAGCATAAAATTAGGTCTGTCAGATCCATTGTGACGTCACTTAACATGCCAAACTTTGACACCATGAGCAATGAAAATGACGGAATGACTAATGTGATTAATTTAAGATAGACGAATTTGATTAAAAAAAATCTTTCCGAAGAAAAAATAATTTTCAAGAACAAATTTGACCATTAACTAATTATTGAATATGTACATATATAAATATAACGGTTCTGTTCACAAGTATCTTTAAGAATATAAAAACCAAAAAAAAAAACTTTATAAAAAAGTTGATTTTTTGTATATTTCTAAAAGTGCTTATTTTATAGAAATGTAATGAAAAGTAGAAGTATTATGAGAGAAGTTATTTTTTTTAACTTCTCTATAAGCTCCAAAATAGCTTCTTAGAAAGTTGCAATTTGATTTTGAAAATTGCACCAGACATTAATACTATTACTTTTCATAAGTCAAAAGTAAAAAAAAGCTAATTCTAGAGTTTTCCAAATGGATCCTAAAAATCCAAATACAAAATAACTTATTTATAAGTTACTTTTAACAGAGTCATTTATTGTTTAAGTTATTTTATTAAAAGGAGCTTAATTAAGTTGGTTATCCAAACTGGCCTTAATATCATTGAAAACTTCAAAGGTTTATATATTTTCTATCCAATCTTTCTATTTTTTGCACTTTTAACAAATGTCCTACTTGTTAGCAAAACCTTGAACATAAACATAACTCATTATTAACCGGTTATAGAGCACAAAACTGGATTATGCTTTACAAATTTATCGAATGACATTTTAATTGTATACTCCTTTGATCCTTTCAGTCTGAAATAATTATGCATATTAGTTATGAAAATGATTAAAATAATTTAATTTTAGATCAATTTAAGTGAGAATTATATTGACTAGTTATTTTATTTGTATACTTTTTCAATCTGCTTATTCTCTCTTTCATTTAATAGAGTTACTAAAAGAAAAAGTTAACTAATGCTACCTAATTTTTTTGAATTAACAAATTTTTTGAACAAAATTGAATTTTAGAAAAGAATAATTAATTTTAAAAAATATTATGTACACATAAAAATCAACAACTAA
>NC_029790.2:24403560-24419012 GCF_000816755.2 Arachis ipaensis | reverse complement strand
GTAAAAATTATTATTTAATTATCAGTTATGTATATCTTAAATATATAAATTAAAAATAAAAATACTATTTGTATATTAAAATCAGTCATTATGTATTTATATATTTTTAACTCATTTTTGAGTTGTTTTATATATTCTAACATATATTTTATATAAATAAATAATTTGATAATTAATTTTTTTTTGCGTATATATCATGATTTTAACATGTTTGTTATTTTATTCCTAAAAGATAACTCACTACTAATTTACTACAATACCATTTGTTATCGAAGAAAACACAATGCATACTAATGTCAAGTATTGAATTATTTCTTAGTCATGATTTAGTTAGATGTGTGGTGCATATTAATTGATGATTCTTTTCCTAGGCATACAAATGCACTACATTATTAGTAGTTTTTTTTTTAATTTATTTTGGCTTTTGGCTTTTGGTAACAGAGAATTCCTGTGTGGTGGAGATGGTATTATTGGGGAAATCCAGTAGCTTGGACTTTGTATGGATTGGTGGCATCGCAATTTGGAGACATGCAAGACACGATAGCGTTCAATGGCAAACCTACAACAGTAGAAGACTTCTTGAGAAATTATTTTGGTTTCAAGCACGATTTTTTAGGAGTGGTTGGAGTTGTAATTATAGGGTTTGCAGTTACTTTTGCATTGGTCTTTGCCATTGCCATTAAGATGTTTAACTTCCAACGACGCTAACAAATTCAATGGAAGTCAGATTGTGATGGTTAGATATTTTTTGGTGACTTTTTTTTTTAGTATTAGTAGTAGTGTATTAATGGTAATCGTCATTAATAATAAAAGATTTTGTCTATCATGTGTCTTAACTCTTAAGAATATTTT
Organism: Arachis ipaensis; assembly: GCF_000816755.2. Lineage (NCBI taxonomy): Eukaryota > Viridiplantae > Streptophyta > Magnoliopsida > Fabales > Fabaceae > Arachis > Arachis ipaensis. The sequence goes on along the minus strand of NC_029790.2, from coordinate 24,418,160 downwards.
TAATGTGGAACTTTATTCAATCTTTTTTATGATAAATAAAATAACTCTATATAAATTTTTGTATTATAAACAGTAAATAAAAACTAAACGAATCTCTATAATAACTGTTGAGTTAAGAATGCAAATTAATTTAATAATGATGACAAATATTAATTTATTGGATTAAATACCCAATTAGATTTGACTGTTTTATTTAAGTGATGGAGGCCGAAATAATTGAGTAGCAGTCCAAACCAATAAAACAAAACAATCAAATGTGTTGAATGGATATTAAATCCATAACCAAGCCCAATGCAAATTGAAACAAAGAAAAACTTTCAATAAAACTAAGTTTTAGCATTCTTCAAATAAGGTAAACACTTGAGAGAGAGAGAGAGAGAGAGTGCTTCACCTTTAAGCTCAAATACACCAGAGAAGAAAGAAAGAGAAAGTTCATCAAGAAAGTAAGAGTCTAGTCAAACAAATCAAAAGCACGTTATACTAAGTTAGAGGTTAAAGGTAAATAATTTTCTTTTGCATGTAAGTTGATTTCTTCACTTCTTCTCCTACTCTCTGCAACACCACTTAAAGAAAAAAATGAAGAAAATAGTGGTTGATTATCTCTATTGTGAATCAACGGCTAAAGTTGTTATTTGGAGCCAAAACACATTTTCAAGGGTTTGGATTTGGGATTGTCACTGTAAGAACAAAAATCTTACTGCTCCGCCTTTCTCGGTTAAGCCAAAAATCAGAATCAAAATTCCTAATTTTGGGGTTGATTGAAGATAAAGTAGATAATGACATGTGGTTCAAGAATCAAGGGTTTGACTTTAGAAGAACCCAGCCGTGATAGTGAACAACATACAAAAAGAAAATTAATTCTAAAATTGAGTCAAGGAGAGAGAACCAAAATATGAGTTTGTTTGAGAGCTTTCCTAAGAGAGTTCAATGTTTTGGATAGTATTTCTACATCAAAGAAATATTCTGCCAAGATGGAGAGCTTCATCAGAGATAGCTGAATCCGATTTAACTTATAGCACAAAGGCTGTGAATCATCGTCTCCTTCATTGTTTACTGATTGTGTTTTTGTTTCAATGTATATCTTTCTTTGTTTTGTTTGAGAGGAAAAAGACATGAAAGAGAGGCATTGGTAAAGCAATAGAGTAAAAAAGGCTAAGTGAAACACTTGAGAAGAGCCAAGACTTAGTTTCAGTTTTTTTTGGTTGTATTTTCTGTGTGGTATCAAGTACCTGTGAGGTATCCCTTGCTAATTTGAATAAGCACTTAGTGTGTCTAGTTTAGGTACTTACATTACCAAATCAAGTTTATGTTGAAGCTTGATGTGTCTTAGATAGGATTACATTGAGTCCTAGAAAATTGGTGTTTGTAATACTTAAAAAGGATAGTGAAAATTCCACCAACGTGGTGGAGACTGGATGTAGGTTGCATTGCACATGGTAAATGAACCAGGATATATGGTGGTGTTATCTTCTTCCTCTTTGCTTTAGTTTTATTTTTCTGGTTTTATGAGACAAAAAAAAAATTGTCTTTTGCATAATCCGCTGCGCAGACTAAACAGAAGCTAAGTTTTATTTTTGGGTTTAAGTCTTATTTAATCAAAGTAAAAGAAGTTCATAGATTCAACCCTCCTTCTCTAAGCCTTAATGAATCTTCAATTGGTATCAAAAGCCAAGGTCTCAAGAATCAAGCTTAACAGCTTGCAGCAAAGGTCCAATGGCAAACAACTTGGGCATAACCACAGTAGGGGTGGCAACACCGCCCGAACCCGTTGGTACCCACCCCGCCCTTACTCCGCTCAGGGTGGGTAATTACCCGCCCGCACCGGGGCAGGTTCTTAGTCGGGACGGGTGACGGAGGAAAAATATCGGTAAAGATTTTCACAAAAACTATCGCGTTGCAAGTATAGTTCTAAACCGACAATTAAACCTCAATCAATGTTTAAATTGTTTGTCACTTAAGCAAACCCAATAAAATTAACCAAAGTATTAAACCTCGGGTCGTCTTTCAAGGAATTGTAGAGAATTGTATTTATTATTGGTTATGAAATTGTATCTTTTTGGGTTTTGTAATAAGAAACAAGCAAATAAAATGGCGAGAAAATAAATTAATAACTAAGAAAAGTCCTAACAATGGTTGAGAAGCGGAATTCCTATCCTCATTTCCATTGTGAATTGTGATGGGAATTGCAAATTGCTCTCACTTAGTTAACCTCTAACAATTGAAGGTAAGTCAAGTGAGCAAATCAACTTGAGTTCACAAGTCCTAATCAAAGACTAAAGTTAGTGAAACTCAAGCCAACTAGCAACTTTCAATTACCAACCAACAAGAGACTGACAATTCAAGAGTCTCCAAATTACTCAATCCAAACTAAGAATACAAAAATCTAATTTAAAATCCTACCAAATATTTTATCAAACACTTGGTAGGCACAAAATAAAAGCATGAAAAATTAACAAAGAATATTAAATCTAAACAACCAATTGCAAGCATCAATGACTAACAATTAAAGAGAGTAACAATAAACATGAAAAACATAAATTGTATTAAAAGAAATCAAATGTAACAAGAGCTCATAAACATAAAAATGACGAAAAAGAAAAATTAACAAGAGAAGAAGATGAACTAAAGTGCTTAAACAAATAAAAGTAAGACAAAAACTAAATTAAAGGAAGATTGAACCTGAACCTAAAGAGAATTTGAAAGAAGAAACCATAAACCTAGAAAACTACATCTAAAACCTAAAATTGTGAATGAATGAGAAGTGAATAATTCCCCCCTTCCAGCTCCACTTTGCAGCCTCTAATCTTCACTTTCGGGCTTGAAACTGGGCCAAAAGCAGCCCAGAAATGGTCTCCAACGTCTTCTGTTTAATGCAGCACGTGACGCTCTGTCATGCGTACGCGTCAGCCACACATATGCGTTGATGGACTTTTCACTAGCCACGCGTGCGCGTCATCTGAAGAATGCACAAGTCACGCGTACGCGTCGTCCATGCGTGCACGTCGCTACCAGTTTCTAAAATAATTCATTTCTTGTGTTCCTTCCACTTTTGCATGCTTTCTTTTCATCCTCTAAGTCATTCCTACCCTATAAACCCTGAAAACACTTAGCAAACATATCACGGCATCGAATGGTAATAAGAGAAGATTAGGATTAGCGAATTTAAGGCCAAAGAAACATGTTTTCAATCATAGCACAAAATTAGGAAGGAAAATAAAAAACATGCGAATTATATGAATAAGTGTGAGAATAATAGATAAAATCCACTCAATTCAAGACAAAATAAACCATAAAATAGTGGTTTATCAATCTCCCCACACTTAAACATTAGCATGTCCTCATGCTAAGCTCAAGAGAAGCTATAAAGGAGGTGAAGAGGAATGGTGAAATTTATGAAATGCAACCTATCTATATGAATGCAACTAAATGAAAAATTATTTTTTCTACTTGGTTAAAAGTAAATCAATTTCTCCAAGAACAAATATGAACTGGATTCCACTAATTCAAATCATAAAATGAAGTACACATAGACTTGCAAGAAGAAAGCTTGTAAAAGTCGGGAACAAAGAATCGAGCATCGAACCCTCACCGGAAGTGTATACACTCTAATCACTTAAGTGTTTAAGGTTCAATTATCTCACTTCTCTACTAACCTTGCTTTCTAAGGCTTGCTCTTCTTCTACCAATCAACAAAAATTTAATGTACAAATACACATATTAAGAGGTCTTTTAAGGATTGTAATGGGATTAGGGCCAAGGTAGGAATGTATTTGGTTAAGTGGACTAAAATCTGAATCCTTGATTAACCTAAACTCTCTACCTAACTTAAGACAATCCATGTAATCAGAATATAAAATCTAACTACCCATTAACTATATTTTGCCACATTTTCATGCATCCCAAATTTGAATACAACTCATATGCATTGCTGTCACCACTTACTTTGGGGCATTTTGTCCCCTTTTATTTATTTGCTCTTTTTTCTTCTCTTTTTCTCTCTTTTTTTTCTTTTTCTTTTTGGTTTTTTTTTTGTTTTTCTCAATGCATACGATTAAGGTATTGAATGCATGAACATGTCCTCAACATTCTTTTCACATTTTCACAAAAGGGTCTAACATACTCAATTTCCAAACCAAATATTGCCAAACCCAACTTTTCCACACTTAAATCATGAGTACTTTCACTAGTCTAAGCTAACCAATGATTCAAATTAAGGTCATTCATTATTTTTCGCTTAGAGTTAATGATGTGCTAAAATAAAGAATAAACGGAGTAAAATGGCTCAACATTGGTTTGCAAAGGATAATGAAAAGGTTAAGGCCACATGGGTATGTAAACTATAGTGAAACAAATGCCTCAATCACATAAGTGCATGCATACATCAAACAATGGAAATATAGAATCAAGCAAGACAAAGATCACAATTTTAGAGAGAACAATACACACCAAAACAAAGTATTAGTTGATAAAATGCAAACAATTAAATAGGTTCAAAATCTCACTGATTTTGTGTGTTCGAGCTCTAAACCATGTTCCAAAATAAATTTCTTCAAGCAAGTTCAACAAAAATTTTAATTCAAATTAGTGAAATGCTATAAAATAGTTTCTTGAAAAGAAAATCATTACTTCAATCAAGTAGTACATAAATGCACGCAATTAACTACACATGCAATCTATTATACAATGCAACAATTAACTAACAAAGAAAATTAAGAATTGGTGTTGAAAAGAAAGTAACTAACCTACGGAAGTCGGTATCGACCTCCCCACACTTAAATATTGCACCGTCCTCGGTGCATGCAAAGATGTGCAGGTGGACGAGTCGCTACAACTGATGAGTTTCTTCAACAGATTGTGTAGATGGACTTATTTGTTGCCCCATTTAGAAGCTCTTCCTTTTCCTTCTTGGTGGCCATCCTGAAAGAAGAGAAAAGGGAAGAAGAATAACTCACAAACAAAGATACGCAAACAGATAAAATATGGGTGTGCTAATGCGTAGTAATAATGAGGTTCTCAACTACATGGTAGCTACAACATGTGAGTGGGGAAACAATAGAAGCGAAGGGCATTTTAAGTAAATAGCAGACAAGTCAAGAAGCACCCAAAACAATGCAAGAAATAGTCAAGAATTAAGTAAGAAAATTCAACACCAATGGAAAAATAGGAAATTTAGAAAAAGACATGAAAACAAGTACAAAATTAAAATGCAATGAATGAAAGTATGCAAATACAATAAACAAAATAGAATAAAAGAGAATAAGGATGAGAAGTTAAAGAAATGAAGAAGAATAAAGTAAGAAGGGAAGAAGAAAAGGAAGAAGAAAGGAAAGAGGAAAGAATAAGAAAGGAGAGAAGAAAGAGGAAGAATGGAAAACAGGACACGATGCGTAAGTGTCGCCCACGCGTACGCGTGGGTTGCAGGATAAGGAAGTGACGCGTACGCGTCAGTCATGCGTACGCGTGGAAGTGAATTGTGCTCCGCGCACAACACCCGCACAGTTTCAGCCCAACTCTCTGTTTGTAGTATTGGACAATCAAAATTTTGAGTCGACGCGCACGCGTGGATGGTAAAAAACGCAAATGACGCGTACGCGTCAGTGACGCGCACGCGTGGGGTTGGCTATGCATCTAGCACCCCACTAGTGTGGTCCTGGCACAACTCTCTGTCTAGACCGCGCTGTCACGTCGTTCTAGCATGGTTTGGGCACGAACCAAGTTTGGGCGTCGACGCGTACGCGTCGGTCACGCGCACGCATGACAGCCCTTTTTTTTTTAAATTAACAGGCTACCAAAGTAATGTCAAACATTATTAAATAAGTGAAACCATAGCTTAAACAAAATAATCCTAACTAAAAATAAAAATGCAACTTATTACCAATATAAATAAAAGATAAAATAGGAAGAATTTACCATGGTGGGGTGTCTTCCATGTAGCACTTTTAGTTAAAGTCCTTAAGTTGGACATTTGGTGAGCTCCTTGTCATGGTGGCTTGTGCTTTAACTCATCTTGAAATTCCGCCACATTTAGACTTCCAATAAACTCCAACATTCCCAAGTGAATTCACCAAGCCTTGATGAAGTTCTGCACAAGCTTTGAGCTCCCAAAGTTGATCCTCTTGTATGCCGGGATCCCAAATCTTGTTTCTACACCCGTCTTTAAGTTGATCATCATTGTTCCAACCGGGTGGCAAGTAATCCGAATTCTCAATGAAGTACCAAACTCTTCTCTTAGATCCAATCAATTGATCAATAGTCCAACCCTTGCATTTAGCTCTTGAAGTCTCAACCTTGATGAATCTTGCTTTGCAACTCCAACCACTAAACATCATTCTCTTACGCTTCATTTCACAAAGCCTCCTAAGTTGGCCATCTGTTTCAAGAATGCCATACTCAAGTGGAAAAGTAAAGCTAATAGAGATAAGTTTTACCCACTCAAATGAAGGAGTAGACAGCAGCCTAGGTAGAGAAGTCTCAAATGATCTTGACAAAGGATATTCAACTCCCGTCCAACTTTTTCGAAGGACTTCCACCTTTTGAAAAGATTCTTCACTTTCAAGCTCTTTCTCACCGAGTTCATCCAACTCTTCTCTGTCACTCAAGTCATAAATATGAGGTTGAGAGAAATCTACCTTAACGTTGCTTTCAATTTCATCGGGAGAAGGTTCTTCAAACTCACGGATTTCACTTGTGGATGCAACTTTATTACTAGGATGGCTTAATTCATGATCATCACCACCAAGGGAACTTGTTTCTTTATCTATTCCATCCAATTCTTCATAAGGAATATGCTTTGGAGGTTGTGCACTACCCTCCTCAATATCAATTTCAAGCTTCTTGGAGGAATACTCTGCAACTCTAGATTCCCATGGAGGTTCAGCATCTCCTAAGTCTTCAACCACTTCTTCCTCTTCATCAATTACGGCTTCCTCCAATTGTTCTAATACAAAGCCACATTTCTCACTTTTCACCGGAGTTTCTAGTCTCTCCTTCATGCTACACTCTTCTATTGATTCTCCACATGCGCCCATGGGGGTACTTTGAGTGCTGAAGTGCAGTGAAGCTAAATTATCTACTACCTCGGTCAAGGTAGCTATGAACTCTAGTGTCGCCTGCTGCATCTCTCTTTGCTCTTAAAGAAGAACACCAAGAGTGTCATCCATTGGAGATTGGAGTGGATATGAGGGTTCATTACTTGGGAGGAAGGGTTCATGATAGGAGGGTAGTTCATCATGATATGGATGTGGCGGTTCAACACTTTTTATCTTTTCCACTTGTTGTACAACACACTCCAGTCCCTTGTTCTCAAGTTGAGATTTGTTAGGCATGAGATCTTCGTGTGCTTTTCGGCTTTTCTCTCGCTCTATTTGATGGATAGTTGCTTGAAGTCGATCCATTGCTTCCTTAAAATGATCCTGTGGCTCTTGTTCTGCTTGGCTAACATAATTAGGATCATATTGTGGTTGAAAGCTCGCACACATTAGAGGTGGTGTATATTGAGGTGGTGGTTCTTGGGAGTAATTGGGTTGAAATTGGGGTGGCTCTATGTATTATTCATATGGTGGTTGGTATGGTGGATAAGGGTTAGGATCATATGAAAGTGTTTGATTGTAGAGGGCTTGTGAGTATGGTGGTTCAAAGCTATGTTGAAGAGGGGGTTCATAGGTATATGGTGGTGGTTGTTGATTGTCACGAAAAGGTCCACCAAAATCATTGTCTTGGTATACATCATGGAATGGTTGTTCCTCATAGTATGTTGGTAGAGATTGTTGCCAAGAGGGTTGTCCATAAGCTTGAGGCTCCTCCCACCTTTGATTGTCCCATCCTTGATGCATGTTCTCATTGTAGCTTCCATTTCCTACAATATAATTTGAACCAAACTCATAGCCAAAGGGGTGAGAATTCATAGTAACAAGAGAAAAAAAATAATAAGAATTAATGAAAATAAACTCCTAAAACTAGAAACAACTAACAAAGAAACAAAAGGCAAACATATTCACAATACTCACAATAACCAATAATAAGGCACAAATTTGCGATTCCCTGGCAACGACACCAAAAACTTGACGGAGGAAAAATGTCGGTAAAGATTTTCACAAAAATTATCGCGTTGCAAGTATAGTTCTAAACCGACAATTAAACCTCAATCAATGTTTAAATTGTTTGTCACTTAAGCAAACCTAATAAAATTAACCGAAGTATTAAACATCGGGTCGTCTCTCAAGGAATTGCAGGGAAGTGTATTTATTATTGGTTATGAAATTGTATCTTTTTGGGTTTTGTAATAAGAAACAAGCAGCCAATGAGTAATAGCTCAAATGGCATAATCCCTCCATACTCAATTAAGAGGTTGCGGGTTTGAGTCTCCTATCTTTGGTAAAAAAAAAAAAAAAAAAAAAAGAAAGTAAAATGGCGAGAAAATAAATTAATAACTAAGAAAAGTCCTAGCAAGGGATGAGAAGCGGAATTCCTATCCTCATTACCATTGTCAATTGTGATGGGAATTGCAAACTGCTCTCACTTAGTTAACTTCTAAAAATTGAAGGTAAGTCAAGTGAGCAAATCAACTTGAGTTCACAAGTCCTAATCAAAGACTAGAGTTAGTGACGCTCAAGCCAACTAGCAACTTTCAATCACCAACCAACAAGAAACTTTGACAATTCAAGAGTCTCCAAATTACTCAATCCAAGCTAAGAATACAAAAATCTAATTTAAAATCCTACCAAGCATTTTATCAAACACTTGGTAGGCACAAAATAAAAGCATGAAAAATTAACAAGGAATATTAAATCTAAACAACCAATTGCAAGCATCAATGACTAACAATTAAAGAGAGTAACAATAAACATGGAAAACATAAATTACATTAAAAGAAATCAAATGTAACAAGAGCTCATAAACATAAAAATGACGAAAAAAGAAAATTAACAAGAGATGAAGATGAACTAAAGTGCTTAAACAAATAAAAGTAAGACAAAAACTAAATTAAAGGAAGATTGAACCTGAACCTAAAGAGAATTTGAAAGAAGAAACCCTAAACCTAGAGAGAGGAGAGAGTGATGAGAGAACTTTTGCGTGGTCTAGAAATTTACAGATAAATCATCGTTGCAAGTATAGTTTCTAAACCTTCAAAAGTCCTTTCATACAAACGTTTTGGTTGTCACAAGTAACAAACCCCTTTAAAATTGATAACCGAGTATTTAAACATCGGGTCGTCTTCTCAAGGAATTGCAGGGAGGTATGTTCTTATTATTGATTATGAGTTTGTAAATTGGGGTTTTGGAGTTTGGGCAATGGGCACAGGTATATTTAAATGACAAGTAAAATAAATTAACAATAATAAAATTTATTGGCAAGGTATGAAGTACTGGAAGTCCTATCCCGGTTATCCTTATCAATTGTGATGAGAATTGGATTTTTCTCCCACTTCGTTAAGCTTTAACTATGAAGGTAAGTTAAGTGGATGAATTAATTTTTATTCCTCAGATCCTAGCCTTTCCTTGAGAAAAGTTAGAGTTATTGGAACTCAAATTAATTCTTGAAGAATTCCAATTTTCAATCAACAATGAGTTTGATAACTCAAGTGTCTCCAATGATTTAACCAAAGCCAAAGTGGAAATATCTAAATTAAATTAAAAGCATTCATATAAATAAAGCAAAGCAAAATTAAATCTGAAAATATCTCGAATTGCATTCACAAAAGAACTTAAACCTGACATGGATATTCATAAATTAAATTAAGAAAATAAATAAAAAGAACATTGAACCTGGGATTGAGAGTCACTCCTAAAACTAAGAAAAATCCTAAATCCTAATCCTAAGAGAGAGGAGAGAACCTCTCTCTCTAAAAACTATATCTAAATCCTAAAATTATGAATTGTGAGCTTGTTTATGAATGGATGCATTCTTCCACTTTATAGCCTCTAATCTGTGTTTTCTGGGCCGCAAACTGGGTCAGAAACAGCCCAGAAATCGCTGGAGAAGAAATCTGCCACGCTGGTTTTTCGCCACTGCGATGCGTCCGCGTGGATCACGCGACCGCATCACTTAGCGTCAGGGAAACTATGGGATATTATATATCAAATCGAAGCCACGGATGTTAGCTTTCCAATGCAACTGGAACCGCGTCGTTTGGACCTCTGTAGCTAAAGTTATAGCCGTTTGAGTGCGAAGAGGTCAGGCTGGACAACTTAGCAATTTCTCCAACTTCTTGTATTCCTTCCACTTTTGCATGCTTCCTTTCCATCCTCTGAACCATTCCTGCCCTGTAATCTCTGAAATCACTTAACACACATATCAAGGCATCTAATGGAAATAAGAGAGGATTAAACATAGGGAACTTAAGGCCAAAGAAGCATGTTTTCAATCAAAGCACATAATTAGGAAGGCAAATGTAAAACATGCAAATAGTATGAATAAGTGGGTAAAGAGTTGATAAAAACCACTCAATTGAGCACAAGATAAACCATGAAATAGTGGTTTATCAGAGAGCCACTCTCTCTAGAAAACTACATCTAAAACCTAAAATTGTGAATGAATGAGAAGTGAATGATTCCCCCCTTCTAGCTCCACTCTGCAGCCTCTAATCTTCACTTTGGGGCTTGAAACTAGGCCAAAAGCAGCCCAGAAATTGCCCCCAGCGTCTTCTGTTTAATGCAGCATGTGACGCTCTGTCACGCATACGCATCTGCCATGCGTACGCATCGATGGACTTTTCACTGGCCACGCATAGGCGTCAGCCACGCGTGCGCATCATTTGGAGAATGCACAAGTCACGCGTACGCGTCGTCTATGCGTGTGCGTCGCTACCAGTTTCTGAAATAATGCTTCATTTTCATCCTCTAAGCCATTCTTACCCTATAAACCCTGAAAACACTTAGCAAACATATCACGGCATCGAATGGTAATAAGAGAAGATTAAGATTAGCGAATTTAAGGCCAAAGAAGCATGCTTTCAATCATAGCACAAAATTAGGAAAGAAAATGTAAAACATGCAAATTATATGAATAAGTGTGAGAATAATAGATAAAATCCACTCAATTCAAGATAAAATAAACCATAAAATAGTGGTTTATCAGCGGGGCGGGACGTGGCGGGGTCGGGTTTAGGTAATACCCGTAATACCCGTGTAAGAACCGTAATTAATTAATCGGTTAATTAAATAATTAATTTGCCCAAAATAGGTTCCAAAACTTTAGAATGTTAATTAGAAAATTTAAATATGATAATTGGACTCAGTAAATTTTTCTGAGTTGGAAAATATAATTTTCTTCAGAAAATTTGCGTAAAAATACGAACCAGTAAATTAATCGGCAGTACCGGCTTAAATTTATCCGGTACTATGTGAGAATAATAAAAATAGTAGAAAAACTGAAGAAAACTTTTAGAATTGAAAATCGGGCCCTAATTTCAAAGATTTGGCCGATAATTGGGCAAAAAACGCTAACGAGTTGGACCGGCCCAAGTTGGGCCCAAGCCCAACATATAAATACACATAAATGAACTCATTTCAGCCACTTCTTACCTCAACATAAATCCAACAGCAGCTGTAAGTAAGAAGAGAGGAGAAGAGAAAACATTATTCATCCTCCACTTCCGGTGGCCATAACTCGAGCTACAGTGCTCCGATTCGCGTGCCGTTTGTGGCTACGTGAAGTTCTCGTCAAGTTCGATATTTCTATCTAACTTGTGTAGGTAAGAACTCGAAATTTCCTCTCCTTTCCTCTGCCCCAAGAAATTCGAAATTTTAGGCTTGGGTTTTGAGTGAATTTTTGTGTTTTGGGTGTTTAGGTACACTCTAGCACTTGGTTGCTATTGGGTTTTGCTCCCAAAACTATTGGGTAAGGTAAGCTTGCTGTTATTTCTTGTGCATTTGTGTATTTAGGAACCTTAGGTATTGATTTGTGGTAATTAATGTGTATAGCTTGGAAAAATTGGTTGTTGATACTTGTTGGAGTTGATTGGTGGCTTGTTTGAGTTTGGAAAGCTTGTGGAAGCTTGGTGTGGATTCAATTTGGGTATTGTGCATATTTAGAATCGGTCAAGATATGGTTTCAGTTTTCTCTATGTAATATATAATATTTCTGGACACATAGGCTAGTGGACTTTAGGATAGAATTGAATTGATTGTTGGAAATTATTGAATTTGATAATGTATGATGCCATTGTTGGTTTTGATGACTTATGATGTTGAACTTTAATGTTGTTGTTGAATATTGAAATAGAGGTAGAAAATGATGATTTTGAGTGTTGATAATGAATCATGAGCTTATTGATATTGATAAATGTTGGAAATGAAGGAATGATGCTTTGAGGGTAATCATTGAGAATTTGAGGAAGGTAAGTGGAAATTTTTGGATGAAATTGGTAGAATTTCATGTCAATAGGTTGTGGAATAAATTAAAAGGTATATAGACATCATTTAGGCCTATTAGAACTGTTTTAGGTGTAGGATATTTGGTTTTGGTTGTGAATTTTGGAAGTTGAGAACCTTGTTAACTTTTGGTAAAACCCGTTTTTGGTGAACTTTGACAGATCATAACTTGAGCCTTAGTTTTCAAAATTTGTTGAAATTTATCTTAAATAAAAGTTCATTGATCTTTACATTGATATAAATTTTGATCAAAATGGATTTTTGTAGAGGAAGTTATGACTATTTAAATTTTGGTACCAAAAACTGAATTCTGTAACTTTGAAATTTTTCTGAGTCTGGTGAGAGTTGCGTATGCAACATGGTGCACACAACGCAACCAATCCATTCGGGTTGGGCATCTCGCATACACGAGGCACTATATGTGTACGCGAGCTAGCAGACTTTCAACCCTTTCGTACGCGACACAGTGCACGCGAGGCGACCAAACCATTCGGGTTGGGCATCTCGTGTACGCGGACACCGCTTGCGTACGCGAGCTATTCAAAAATGAACCCTTGCGTACGCAAACTTTTAGACGCGACGCGAGCAACTCATTTGGGTTGGGTATCTCGCGTACGCGAGTAGGGGGTTGCATACGTGACCACCCCTTGTTTTCAATAGCATGTGTACGCGAGACCCCTATTTTACTGAAAAGTGATTTTTTTCGTTTCCAAGGGTTCTTCTACTTTCCAAACTTCCTTAAATTGCAGTCTAAGAGTAATATCTTGTAGTTAGGCCTAAAGACTAATAGAGGAGAATTAGTGACTTAAATAGGTAAATTTTACATGAATTTAAAAGACGGAGCTATAGGTTTCTGGAGTACTGAGGACGGATTAGTTGAGTGAGATGGCGAAGTACTATATTGATTATTAATGACATGAGTTGTGGAAATTGTGGAATTCTGAGTACTGAAAAATGATTTCTAAAACCATTGAGGTATTATTTTATAATAAGATTGTTGAGACGCTATGCGCCTGGAAAGGACGGTTGGTTAATCCCGCTTGTCGAGGTCGCGGCGACAGCGTAAGGACGGTTGGTTTATCCTACTTACGTTGAGATGTGAGGTCCGTGGCAAGAGTATTCTGCTTGCATCCTTTCAAAATCACAAGAGTGTGCAGGCACTATATCCTGGACCGTGTTCCGGGCACGATATTTTGGGGTTTTCCATTTTGAGATCGAAAGGCGACGTTTCCATGGGAATGTGTCGGGTTGGCAGTTGAACCGACGATGAGATATCACAGCCAAATAGGACAGGCATTCATCATGTGCATCTTTTATCTGTTTGTTTGCTTTTCCAACTTGAATTGCTTGTCTAATTGAATAACATTATTAATTACTTCTTGAATTTCTTGATATACATGCTATATTTGTGCTTTACTTGCATTGTTATTATTTGTGTTTTCTACTGGGATTGAGGAGGTTCGGAAGGTGGTGGCGATGGGATCGCATGGCGGTTAGGCTGGTGAAGGCTGTGGGACAGCAGTGAATTGATAGTTAGAAATTTCTTATGATAGTTTATCCCATTTCATAAAGGTGTTAAAGTTATGGTTTTAATTTTAGATATGCTTTAAGTTGAATCTTATGATTGATATGAAGCTCAAGGATTGCCTCTGGCGTCCCGGGGTCTTATATCTTATATTACTGGGCACTGTTACCATACTGAGAACCTCCGATTCTCATCCATACTTTGTTGTTGTTTTTCAGATGCAGGTCGCAATCCACCTCGGTGAGTTGCTGGATGGTAATAGAGCAAAGGACCTTATTCCATTTTGTTTTCATTTTGGTTATTTTGAATTGTTCTCTCACTTTTGTATTTATATTTTCCCTAGTGGCTTGCTTTGAGAGAGATGTTGTATAAGCTGTTTTACTTTCAAAACTCTATATGTCTGTATATACTAGTCGGCTTAAACTCTGCGGGCTGCGGCTAGTTCCTTATGACTATTATACTCTTATATCTATATATGTTATATTCTCTTGTATCTATACCTGGTATCTTATGCCTTTAGCTTTGTGTGAACGGTTGCGCTTTTTGAAACTCTATTTTTGAGCTTATTTCTTCATCGGGCTTCTAGAATAATTACTTCTTTTTATATATATTTATGTATAAGATTTAGAATTATCGTGACCTCTGATTAACCTTTACTTTACGGCATGAGGTAAGGCTTACGGTAATTAGGGTGTTATATTTTG